>NW_025421619.1:0-169841 GCF_011764305.1 Mustela putorius furo
TGGATTCCAATACCAGCATTGGGGTTTTCTGAGGCACCCATCAGAACAAACCTCGTCTCCACAAGGAAACTTGTGCATGGGAGCTATGTCAAAGCAGGAGAATACTTCAGGGTCCCAGTGCCACCGCCCCATTTAAAGGCCCTCATGGACACAAACACACATTAGACCCATCCTCAGGAAAGTCCATTTCAACTCAGCCACCCCGGTTGCTCCCATTGAAACCATCAGATCTAAACTGTCTTGTTGCTAGGGGACAATTGGAATTTGAGCGTGCTTCCAGGCATCCATCCTCGAACGTTGGTCTGGACTCATCCATATGTGATGGCCTGGAGTTGTCCAACAGGTCTCAATTGTCCCGCAGAAGGAATCCTAGGAGGGCATCCCACCCTCCAAACGTGGGAAAACCTCCACGGCCTCGAGATTCGGCCCCTTTATGGAAGGGGCCGCCATGAACAGAAAATCCAAGCTGAGCCAAGTCTGATCCATGCTCTGACTTCAGATGCATCAATATATTGTCTTCAACATCTACCAAGGGGGTTTCTGCGTGCCCTCTTACTGCCCTGAAACCCAAGTCTATCTGTCCTAGGACCCACAATTTTAACCAGATTTCTGTTGACCCATAGATTCGCCACCTCCCCCAGGGTCTCTATCCGCTTTTGCTACTCCCATCATCTTGGTGGGACCCCTGAGTTTTGAACAACAAATACCAACACAAACACACAAACAAAAAACGACTTCTTCCGTCCCCACAGAATGACCCCAAACTCTTTTTGTGACATTCGGGGCCAAACCACCCAGCGAGGTAGACTCGTCCCTTTATTTCCCCATGAAGTCCCCGGAAATTTCATGACCATGAATGGCATGATATCCAGAGATAAATACTTGAGCCCAGAGCCTCACACTCGCCCTTTTTTCCATATCCCGAAGTGTTCTCCTCATGGTCTGCAGATCAGTTCCTGCCATAATTTCTGACCCGAAAACATAGGCGCGTGTTTCGGCTTTTTCAGACAACTGTGCAACCATGCCACCTGGCCTAACAAACCCTACAGGACGCAGGCCCCTGAGGCCAAACTGAACACTGCTGCCTTGCTGCCCTCTCCAAGGGAATTCTGTTGTGCCCATTTCCAATGGCCCAGCAACCCTACTAAGATGGAATAAACCTCCATAATTCCCTGAGGCCATCCCAATAGTTTGGGCTTCCCAGGACAAACAGGTGCCGCAATAATGAGCCTCATCTCCCACACCTACATGCACTCAGAACCGTAGACTGTGATAAACCCAGAGGTAATAAGGAACGTAAACAGAGCCCTTACGCACCTAGCGGATTCCATATGCTTTGTGATTTCGAGGCATCTCTCGTCAGGAGGCCTGGATTTCAATAGACAGCAGATGGCTGTTTCTTGACTAGTCACCATTCAGAACCAATCTCATCTGCCAACATGGGAACACTTGCACGATGGAGGCTGTGTGAAAGCCTCTCTTTAGGAGAACCCTTCAGGGCCCCCGTGCCATCGCTTCTACCAAGGTCCATAGACACATATCTATAGTCACATCCCGGGGGAGTCCATTTCAAACTCCCTCTCGTCTCCCACCAGAATCTCAGCAGATTCTGACTGGCCATGTTGCATGGATACAATAAGAATGCGAGATATGGGCTAACCCGAGCCATCCTCCTTAGAACCCTGCCGTAATCGTTTGTCCTGGAACCAACCACAGGTCTCAATTGTCCTGCAGAAGAACCTTTACAATTGGGACCTTCTCACAACTCCCATCGTCGGGAAACCCCCATGAGCCTCGTGACCCAACTCGCTTTCCACAATGGGGGCCTCCAGCGGACCAGAAGGTCCGAAGCTTGAAAAAGCGAAGCGTCGTCTGATCCTCCCCCCTAGGACTTCAGATGAATGCGTAGCCATCTTGCGAGTCATGTCTCGAGCATGGGTGCGATGCCAGTATCCTCACCAGAAACCTCCAGCGACCTAGCTATGGGTTCGTCAGACTTCGTTCCTCAGACTTACGTGCCCACTACAAGCCCCTGCCAGATTTTGGGCAATCAAGCACGAAGCCTACAACTGCAGCTACCGCTCCTGCCCTGCAGTAAGGAAAAACATTGCCATCTGGCCGCGACCCAGAAAACCCCAATGAGGATCAAGCACTGCACTACGCTGCGGCTGGTAGCCCCAAATATATAGGCTGACCTGCGGCACTAATGCCCTGGCCCTTACGCAAGCCTGAGCCTGGGACCCTCCTGAACCCCACCCAGACAAGGCTGGGCCTCAAACTGAGCACATAAAAGGACCCGCATGGCCGTTAGGTCGGTACTCGTCCCAACCACGGTTTTTTCAGGATTCAGATCCTAGACTCTATCTCCATTCACTGCCCTGTTTTGAAATGATGCCAGAATCAGAACTCGAACTCCTTCCCAATTGCGAGAACATTGTGGTTGGGGGCGTTGTTGTCCAACGTTTCAGTTGTAGTGGGAAACCTGTTTGTCCGAATAGGCCCCCGCCATTGCTCGTTGGGGCCACATAGGTGGCAAACTCACATTGTGACCCCAGGCCCTTAGCCCCAGTCCCTCAGGGTAAGGCCTCTCAAGTGGCTGGAATGAAGAGACCGCATATTGGGGCTTGCCATGCCCCTAGGCCCCCAATTTTAACAAAACCATAGTTTCAGGTTGTCCCTTCATTCTTCCCCAGGTGTCTGCTTTGGGAATCCTCTTTTGGTGGGACACCGAGGTAACAACCCTGAAAGGATGTCTCCATCCCAAACAGATTGACGAGAAAAACAATTGGGATTGGGCCAAATTCCACAGAGAGCAAGATTCGTCCTGGCCCATGAGGCCTCCTCGACATTTCACGGCCATCGCTGATACAATATTCCAGAGACAAAAGTCTGAGCAAAGCGCCTCAGACTCACACTTTCTTCATATCCTGAAGATGTCTTGCTCATGGTTTGTAGATCGGGCCTGCCATACCTACGTCCCCAAACATAAGCTGAATTTGGTGTTTTCAGACTTCTGTCCTCAAAGTCCTGGGCCACACAGCATCCAGGCTTGGGACCCTGGAGCCACATATTAGGACTGTGCCTACCCAATCCATGGGAATTCTGCCCATTTCCATTGTCCCAAAATCGTACAAATTACGAGAACCCTCCAAAGTATCTGAGGCCATCCCAAAGTATAGGTCGCCCGGGACAAAAAAGGGGCAGTCTGGGAACACCAGCATCTTGAGAATCTAACTCCACTCATACCCTAGAAGGATGTCTCCAGAGAAGAAGATTGAACCAGGAAAGTACCCCCTAGGCCAAAATCGGATCCATTGCTTTGGTTTACAGGCATGTCTCCCTCAAAACCCTGGATTCCAATACTAGCATTGGGGTTTTCCTGAGGCACCCATCAGAACAAACCTCGTCTCCACAAGGAAACTTGTGCATGGAGCTATTTCAAAAGCTTACGATAATAATACTTCAGGGTCCCGGTGGTGCCAACCGCCCATTTCCAAGGGCCCTCATGTGACCACACCAACACACATTAGACCCATCCTCACGGAAAGTCCATTTACAACTCACCAACCACCCCGGTTTGCTTCCTGCAGAGCCATCAGATCTAAACTGCCTTGTCCGCTAGGGAGACAATTGGGAATGCGAGGCGGGCTTCTCAGGCATCCATCCTCGAAACGTTGGTCTGGACTCCTCATCCATATGGGATGTCGCTGGAGCCTGTTCCAACAGGTCTCAATTGTCCCGCAGAAGGAATCCTTGGAGGGGGCATTCCACCACTCCCAACCGTGGGGAAAAACCTCCACGCTTCCTCGAGATTCAGCTCCCTTCACTGAAGGGGCCGTCATGGACAGAAAATCCGGGCTGAGCAAACGTCTGATCCTCGCTCTTAATTCAGATGCAATGAGATATTGCTTCAGATCTTCAGGGGGTACATGCCGTGCCCCCTCGCCCTCCTAAAACCCAAGTCTAGCTGTCCAGTAGGACCCAATTTTAATCAGATTCCTGGTTGTCCAATCGCCCCTCCCCAGGGCTCTACTCTGGAATCCCTCATTGGTGGGGACCCCTGAGTTTGAAAAACAAAACAAAACAAAACAACACAACACAAAAACGGACTTCTTCCAGTCCAACAGTAGACGACCAGCAAACTCTTTTGATTGGGCCAAACCCCCAGGTAGTAAGACCTCGTCCATTTCCCATGAAGTCACCCAAAAATTTCATGACCATGATATGGCATGATATCCAGAGATAAATACTTGATGCAAGAACCTCACACTCGGCCCTTTTTCATATCCCGAAGAGTTCTCCTCATTGTCTTTAGATCAGTCCTGCCATAACCTATGACCCGAAAACATAAGACGAGTTTTTCTCTTTTTCAGACAACTGTCCAAACAGCCCTGGCCTACACAGACTACAGGATTAAGCCCCTGGAGCCAAGCTGAGGACTGTACTTGCCCTCTCCAAGGGAATTCTGTGCATACGCCCATTTCCAATGCCACAATGCTAACTAATAGGATTAAAAGTCCAAAGTTCCTGAGGCCCATACCAATAGTGGTGGCTTTCCCAGGACAAACAGGAGAGCAATCTGAGCCCATCTGAGAACCTACCTGCACTCAGACTGTAGACTGATATCCCCAGAGGTAAAAAGGAACGAACAGGCCCCTAGGGCCCTAATCGGATCCATTGCTTTGGTTTCCAGGCATCTCTCCTACAGAGGCCTGGATTTTCAGTACCAGCATATGGCTGTTTCTTCTTGACGCAACCCCCACCAGAACAAATCTCATCTACACATGGGAACTTGCACATGGGGAGTGATGTCAAAGCCTCTTTTTTTAGGAGAACCCTTCAGGGCCCCGTGCCAACGCGTCTTCCAAGGTATCCATAGGACACAAAAAAAAACACATTAGGACCCATCCACAGGAGAAGTCCCATTTCAACTCAGCATATTCGGTTGCTTCCGCGAGATCCAGCAGATCTTACTTGTCTTGTTGCTAGGAGACAATGGAATGCGAGGTGGGCTACCCAGCCCATACATCCTTAGAACCCTGCTAAGAATCGTTTAGCCTGGAGCCAACCATAGGTCTCAATTGTCCTGCAGAAGAATCTTTTAAGTTGGGAGCTTCTCACAACTCCCATCCTGAGAAAACACCCATGGGCCTCGTGATCCCCCCCGCCCCCCCTTCATGAAGTGGCACTCAGGGCAACATAAGGTCCAAACTGAGCCATCGTCTGATCCTCACCCAGACTTCAGATGCACGATATCTCGGTTCAGATCTGTAGATTGGTGCCTGCCATGTCCTCACCCAGAAACCTAAACCTAGCTTGTGTCCTCAGACTTCCATCCTCAGACTAATGGCCCACAAGCCCTCCAGTTTTTGGCAATCCAGAATTATAATGCAGCACTCTGCTTGCCCTCCAGAAGAAAAACATTGCCCTTCTGGGGCTACCCAGAAACCCCAAATGAAGATCAACCTGCACGCAATTGGCTGTACCCCAAATATATAGGCTGACCTTGGCAATAGTGCCCTTTCTGACAGAAGCTGAGCCTGGAACCTCCTGGCCCCACCCATACAGCTGGCCGCTCACTGAGCACATCGGACCAGCCATTGCCTTAGGTCCTTATCTCTTTCCTAGCCACGGTTTTTCAGGATTTTAGAACCTAGACCTTATCTCCAATCACGGCCCATGTTTTGAAAATGATGCAGAAATCAAAACTCTTTCCCGATGGCAAGAAACCTTGTGTTAGGCTTGTTGTATAATGTTTCAGTGTAGTGGATACCAGTGTGTGGCTCCAATGAGGCCCCACCATTGCTCACGGGCCACATAGGTGGCAAACACACATTGTGACCCTCAGCCTTAGCCCAGTCCTCAGTAAGGCCTCTCATTGGCTGGATATAGAGACAGCCATATTGGGCTTGCCATGCCCCTAGGCCCCAATTTTTAACAATAGTTCGGGTTGTCCCGTTCACTCTTCCCCAGGGCTCTGCTTTGGAATTCCTCTTTTGGTGGGACCACCTTAGGTAACAACCCTGAAAGGAGTCCTCCATCCAACAGATTGACGAAAAACAATTGGGATCGGGCCAAATCCACAGAGAGCAAGATTCGTTCATGGCCCAGGAGGCGTCCTCGACATTCCACGGCCATCGCTGAAAACAGGGGCATCCCACCCACTCCAAATGTGGGAAAAGCTCCACGGCCTCGAGATTCGGCTCCCTTCATGAAGGGGCCGTCATGAACAGAAATCCAAGCTGAGCCAACGTCTGATTCTCGACCTGACTTTCAGATGCATGAGATATTTACTTCAGATCTTCATGAGATACATGCCGTGCCCCCTCGCCCTGAATCCCAAGTCTAGCTTGTTTTTCTCAGACTTCTCCGTCCTCACACACTCCTGGCCCCGAAGCCCACAAGTTTGACAATTTCCGGACCATCATTGCAGCACTCTGCCTGCCTCTAGAAACAAATATTGCCCAATGAGCTGCCCGGGCTCATTAAATGAGAATAAACCTACACGGCACTCGAATGTACCCAAATTTATATAGTCTAACCTGGGCAGTAAATGCACTGTCTGACACACCCTGAGCCGGGAACTCCTGAGGCAACACCCAGACAGCTGACCGCAAACCCTGAGCCCATAAGATCCGCCGTGGCCTTAGGTCATCATCTCTTCCCTACCTCAGTTTTCAGGCTTCAGAACCTAGACCTTATGTCCAATCATTGCCCAGGGGTGACTGTGATGCAGAAATCAGAAATCTTCCTTACCCATGGTAAAGAAACCTTATGGTTGGGTATGTTGTCCAACGTTCAGTGTAGGGGAAACCAGCATTCACCCTGAGGCCCCCTCCCATTCATCAGTGCGACGAGGGCATAAACACGCATTGTAACCCTCAGCGTGAGTGCTGTCCTCTAGTACGTCCTCTCAGTGGCTGGACCATTAGATGCCATAATGGCTTGACATGTCCCTAGGCCCCAATATTTAAACCAGATTTCTGGTTGTACAATCGCCCCTCCCCAGGGCTCTACCCTGGAATCCCTCATTTGGTGGAGTTTGAAAAAAGAAAACAAAACAACAACAACAACAACACAACAAAAAAAAAACGGACTTCTTCCATCCCACAGAATGACCCCAAACTCTTTGGACGGGGCCAAACCCCTATAGAGTAAGACTCGTCCATTTCCCATGAAGTCACCCGGATATTTTCATGACCATGAATGGCACGATATCCTGAGATAAAAACTTGAGCAAGAGCCTCACACTCGCCCCATTTTTCATATCCCGAAGAGTTCTCCTCATGGTCTGTAGATCAGTCCTGCCATACCTATGACCCGAAACATAATCCGAGTTTTGTGTTTTTCAGAAAACTGTCCATACAGCCCTGGCCTACACACCCTACAGGCTCAGGCCCCGGGAGCCAACCTGAGGACTGTACTTGCACTCTCCAAGGGAATTATGTGTGCCCATTCCAATGGCCACAACCCTACTAATAGAATAAACCTCCAAAGTCCCTGAGGCCATCCCAATTGTGGTGGCTTCCCAGGACAAACAGGAGCAATCTGAGCCCATCTGAGAAACCCACCTGCACTCAGATTCGTAGACTGATATCCCCAGAGGTAAAAAGGAATGAATAGGCCCCTAGGCCCTAATCGGATCCATTGCTTTGCTTTCCAGGTATCTTCCTCAGAGACCTGGATTTCAGTACCAGCATATGACTGTTTCTTGACTCACCCATCAGAACAAAACTCATCTACACATGGGAAACTTGCACGTGGGAGGTGTGTCAAAGGCTCTTTTTAGGAGAACACTTCAGGCCCCAGTGCCACCGCTTCATTCCAAGGTCTCCATAGACACAAATCATATTAGGACACATGCACGGGAGAGTCCAATTCAACTCAGCATATTCGGTTGCTGCTCCGTGAGATCCAGCAGATTTAACTTGTCTTGTTGCTAGGAGACAATTGGAATGCGAGGTGGGCTACCACGCCATCCATCCTTAGAACCCTTCTCAGAATCATTGGCCTGGAGCCAACCAACAGGTCTCAATTTTCCTGCAGAAGAATCTTTGCAGTAGGGAGCTTCTCACAACTCCCATCGTGAGAAAAACCCATGGCCTCGTGATATCCCCCCCCCCCCCCCCTTCATGAAGGGGCCCTCAGGGACATAAGGTCCAACCTGAGAAATAGTCTGATCCTCACCCTGACTTCAGATCCACGAGTTCTCGATTCAGGTCTGTATATTGTGACTGCCATGTCCTCACCCAGAAACCTAAGCCTATTTGTGTCCTCAGACTTCCGTCCTCAGACTAATGGCCCACAAGCCCTCCAGTTTGGCAATCCAGAATTACAATGCAGCACTCTGCTTGCCCTCCAGAAGAAAAACATTGCCCTTTGGGGCTACACAGAAACCCCAAATGAAGATCAACCTGCACGCCAATTGGCTGTACCCAAAATATATAGGCTGACCTGGGAAATAATGCCCTTTCTGACAGAGCCTGAGCCTGGACCTCCTAGCCCCACCCAGACAGCTTGCCGCTCACTGAGCACATAGGAACCAGACCAGCCATTGCCTTAGGTTGTTATCTCTTCCCAACCTTGGTTTTCAGGATTCAGATCCTAGACCTTACTCCAATCACTGCCCAGGTTTGAAAATGATGCAGAAATCAGAACTCCTTCCCAATGGCAAGAACCTTGTGTTTGGCTGTTGTCCCAATGTTTCAGTGTAGTGGAAACCTGTTTGTCCGATGAGGCCCCGCATTGCTCGTGGGCCACATAGGTGCAAACTCACATTGTGACCCACAGCCTTAGCCCAGTCCTCAGGTAAGGCCTCTCAATGGCTGGATGGAGAGACAGCATATTGGGCTTGCCATGCCCATAGGCCCCAAATTTTTAACCATAGTTCGGTTGTCCCTTCATTCTTCCCCAGGGCTCTGCTTTGGAATTCCTCTTTTGGTGGGACACCTGATGTAACAACCCTGAAAGGAGTACTCCATCCAACAATTGACGAAAAACAATTGGATTGGGCCAAATCCACAGAGAGCAAGATTCGTCCATGGCCCATGAGGCCTCCTCGACATTCCATGGCCATCGCTGAAACAAAATCCAGAGACAGAAGCCTGAGCAAGCGCCTCAGACTCGCACTATCTTCATATCCTGAAGATGTCTTCTAATGGTTTGTAGATCGGTCCCTGCCATACCTACGTCCCCATATATAAGCTGAGTTGTGTTTTCAGACTTCTGTTCTCAAAGTCCTGGGCCACACACACCATCCAGGCTGGGAACCCTGGAGCAAAACATTAGGACTGTGCCTACCCAATCCATGGGAATTCTGCCCATTCCATTGTCCAAAATCATACAATTAGGAGAACCCTCCAAAGTCCCTGAGACCATCCCAATAGTATAGGTCGCCCGGGACAAAAAGGTCAGTCTGACACCTGCTGAGCATCTACCTCCACTCATACCCTAGATGGATGTCCCCAGAGAAGAAGATTGAACCAGACAGGATCCTAGGCCAAAATCGGATCCATTGCTTTGGTTTACAGGCATGTCTCCTCAAAACCCTGGTTTACAATACCAGCATTGGGGGTTTTCCTGAGGCACCCATCAGAGTCAAACTCGTCTCCACAAGGAAACTTGTGCATGGGAGTTATGTCAAAAGCTTAGGAGAAATACTTCAGGGTCCCGGTGGCCACACCGCCCCATTCCAAGGCCCTCATGGACACAAACACACATTAGACCCATCCTCAGGAAAGTCCATTTCAACTCAGCCACCCCCGTTGCTCCCGCAGAGCCATCAGATCTAAACTGTCTTGTCGCTAGGAGACAATTGGGAATTGCGAGGCGGGCTTCCCAGGCATCCATCCTCGAACGTTGGTCTGGACTCATCCATATGGGATGTCCTGGAGCTGTCCAACAGGTCTCTATTGTCCCGCAGAAGGAATCCTTGGAGGGGGCATCCCACCACTCACAACGTGGGAAAAACCTCCACGCTCTCGAGAATCCGCTCCCTTCATGAACGGGCCGTCATGAACAGAAAATCCAAGCTGAGCCAACGTCTGATCCACGCTCTGACTTCAGAAGCATGAGATATAGCTTCAGATCTTCAGGGGGTAAATGCCGTGCCCTCTCCCTGAAACCCAAGTCTAGCTTGTTTTCTCAGACTTCCATCCTCACACTCCTGGCACCGAAGCCCACAAGTTTTGCAATTCCGGGCCATCATTACAGCACTCTGCCTGCCCTCTAGAAAAAATATATTGCCTAATGAGCTGCCCGGGCACATTAAATGAGAATTAAACCTACACGGCACTCGAATGTACCCAAATTATATAGTCTAACCTGCGCAGTAATGCACTGTCTGACACAACCTGAGCTGGAATTTCCTGAGGAACACCCAGACAGCTGACCGCACACTGAGCACATCAGACCCGCCATGGCCTTAGGTCATCATCTCTGCCCACCTCAGTTTTCAGGCTTCAGAACCTGACCTTTTCTCCAATCACTGCCCAGGGGTGACTGTGATGCAGAAATCAGAACTCCAACTTACCCAAGGCAAGAAACCTTGTGGTTGCCATGTTGTCCTACGTTCAGTGTAGGAGAAACCAGCATTCACCCTGAGGTCACGCCCATTCTTGAGTGCGACGAGGGCATAAACACGCATTGTGACCCTCAGCGTGAGTCCTGACCGATAGTAAATCCTCTCAGTGGGCAGGACCATTATATGTCATAATGGGCTTGACATGTCCATAGGCCCCAATTTAAAACCAGATTTCTGGTTGTCCAGTCGCCCCTCCCCAGGGCTCTCTTCTCTGGAAACCCTCATTGTGCGACACACCTGAGGTTGAAAAACCAAACAAAACAAATCAACAACAAGAAAAAAAAAAAAACGGACTTCTTCAATCTCACAGAGTGACCCCAAACTCTTTGGACGGGGCCAAACCCCCAGAGAGTGAGACTCGTCCATTTTCCCATGAAGTCACCAGGAAATTTTCACGACAATGAGTGACACAATATCTAGAGACAAAAAGGTGAGCAAGAGCCACACACTCGCCCAGTTTTCATATGCCAAACTGTCCCTCCTCATGGTCTGTAGATCAGTCCTGACATACCTATGACCTGAAACATAAGCCGAGTTTGTGGTTTTCAGACAAGTGTCCTAAAAGCTCTAGCCTACACACCCTACAGCCTCAGGACCCTGAGTCCAAACCTGAACACTGTGCTTGCCCTCTCCAAGGGAATTGTATGTGCCCATTCCAATGGCCACAACCCTACTAAGAGGATAATCCTCCAAAATTCCTGAGGCCATCCCAATTGTGGTGGCTTCCCAGGACAAAAAGGGGCAATCTGAACCGATCTGAGCACCTACCTGCACTCAGACCCGTAGACTGATATCCCCAGAGGTAATAAGGAACAAATAGGCCCCTATGCACCTATCGGATCCATTGCTTTGGTTTTGAGGCATCACTCTTCCGAGGCCTGGATTTTCAATAACAACATATGGCTGTTTCTTGTCTCTCACCATCAGAACAAATCTCATCTACACATGGGAAACTTGCACGATGGAGCTGTGTGAAAGCCTCTCTTTAGGATGAACCCTTCAGGGCCCCAGTGCACACCGCTTCATTCCAAGGTCTCCATAGACACAAAATCATATTAGGTCACATCCAGGAGAGTCCATTTGAACTCAGCCTCCTCGGTTGCTCCCCCCAAATCAAGCCGATCTGACCTGTCTTGTTGCTTGGAGACAATTGGGAATGCGAGTTGGGCTACCCAGCCATCCATCCTTAGAACCCTGCTCGGAATCATTATCCTGGAGTCAACCAACAGGTCTCAATTGTCCTGCAGAAGAATCTTTGCAATTGGGGACCTTCTCACAACTCCCATCGTTGGAAAACACACATGGTTTCGTGATCCACCCCCTTCAATAAGGGGCCCTCCGGGGACAGAATGTCCAACCGGAACGATCGTCTAATCCTCGCCCTGACTTCATATGCACTAGATCTCGATTCAGGACTGTAGATTTTGTCTGCCATATCCTCACCCAGAAACCTAGGCCTAGTTTGGGTTCTCAGACTTCCGTCTTCAGACTACTGGCCCACAAGCCCTCCAGTTTTGGCAATCCAGAACTACAATGCAGCACTCTGCCTGCCCTCCAGAAGAAAAAACACTGCCCTCTGGGGCTACCCAGAAACCCAAATGAGCATCAACCTGCACGCCATTCGGCTGTACCCCAAATATATGGGCTGACATGGGCACTAAGGCCCTATCTGACACAGCCTGATCCTGGACCTCCTGTTACCACCCAGACAGCTGGCCGCACACTGAGCACATCGGACCCCGCCATGGCCTTAGGTCGTCATCTCTTCTCAACCTTCGGTTTTCAGGCTTCAGAACCTAGACCTTATCTCCAATAACGGCCCGGGTTTGAAAATGATGCAGAAATCAGAACTCTTTCCCCATGGCAAGAACCTTGTGGTTGGCATGTTGTCCAAGGTTCAGTGTAGTTGAAACCAGTGTGGCCCTTGAGGCCCCGCCCATGCTTGTGGGCCCCAATGGTCACAAAGCACACATTGTGACCCTCAGCCTGAGCCCAGTCCTCAGGTAAGGCCTCTCAGTGGCTGGATGAGAGAGACAGCATATTGGGCTTGCCATGCCCCTAGGCCCCAATTTTTTAACCATAGTTCGGGTTGTCCCTTCACTCTTCCCCAGGGCTCTGCTTTGGTTTCCTCTTTTGGTGGGACACCTGAGGTAACAAACCTAAAAGGAGTCCTCCCATCCCACAGATTGACGAAAAACAATTGGGATCGAACCAAGTCCACAGAGAACAAGATTCGTCCATGGCCCATGAGGCCTCCCCAACATTCCACGGCCATCGCTGATACAAAATCCAGAGACAAAAGCCTGAGCACGCATCTTAGACTCGCTCATTTTTCATATCCTGAAGAGTTCTTCAGATTAGAACCTACACGTCACTCGAATGCACCCAAAATATATAGTCTAACCAGGGCACTAATGCACTGTCTGACAACCTGCGCCCGGACCTCGTGACCAACACCCAGACAGCTGACCGCACACTGAGCTCATCTGACCCGCCATGGCCTTAGGTCATCATCTCTTTCCTACCTCAGTTTTCAGGCTTCAGAACCTAGACCTTATCTCCAATCACTGCGCAGGGGTGACGGGTGATGCAGAAATCAGAACTCTTCCTTACCCATGGCAAGAAAAAACTTGTGGTTGGCATGTTGTCCTACGTTCAGTGTAGGAGAAACCAGAATTCACCCTGAGGCCCCGCCCAATCTTGAGTGCGACGAGGGCATAAACACGCATTGTGACCCTCAGCGTGAGTCCTGTCCTCTAGTACGTCCTCTCAGTGGCTGGACCATTAGATGTCATAATGGGCTTTGACATGTCCCTAGGCCCCAAATTTTAAACCAGATTTCTGGTTGTCCAGTCGCCCCTCCCCATGGCTCTACTCTGGAATCCCTCATGTGGTGGGACTCCTGAGGTAGAAAACAAAACAAAAACAAATCAACAACAACAGAACAACGGACTTCTTCCATTCCACAGAATGACCCCAAACTCTGGACGGGGCCAAACCCCCAGAGAGTAAGACTCGTCCCAATTCCCAGGAAGTCACCAGGAAATTTCACGACCATGAGTGACACGATATCCAGAGACAAAACTTGAGCAGAGCCTCACACTCGCCCTTTTTGTCATATCCCGAAGAGTTCTCCTCATGGTCTGTAGATCAGTCCTGCCATACCTATGACCCGAAACATAAGCCGAGTTTGTGTTTTTCAGACAAAACTGTCCAAACAGCCCTGGCCTACACACCCTACAGGGTCAGGGCCCTGGAGCCAAACCTGACGAATGTGCTTGCCCTCTCCAAGGGAATTGTATGTGCCCATTCCAATGGCCACAACCCTACTAAGAGGATAAACCTCCAAAGTCCCCGAGGCCATCCCAATATTTCTAGCTTCCCAGGACAAACAGGGGCAATCTGGGCCCATCTGACCACCTACCTGCACTCAGACCCGTAGACTGATGACCCCATATGTAAAAAGGAACGAACAGGCCCCTAGGCTCCTATCGGATCCATTGCTTTGGGTTTCCTGGCATCTCTCCTCAGAGGCCTGGGATTCAATAACAGCATATGACTGTTTCTTGACTCACCCATTAAAACAAATCTCATCTACACATAGGAAACTTGCACGATGGAGCTATGTGAAAGCCTCTATTTAGGAGAACCCTTCAGGGCCCCAGTGCCACCGCTTCATTCCAAGGTCTCCATAGACACAAAATCATATTAGGATACATCCCCGGGAGAGTCCATTTCAACTCAGCCTCCTCGGTTGCTCCCCCAAATCCAGCAGATCTAACCTGTCTTGTTGCTTGGAGACAATTGGAATGTGAGGTGGGATACCCAGCCATACATCTTTAGAACCATGCTTGGAATCATTGTCCTGGAGCTAATCAACAGGTCTCAATTGTCCTGCAGAAGAATCTTTGCAGTTGGGAGCTTTTCAGAACTCCCATCATGGGAAAACCCCCATGGCCTCGTGATCCACCCCCCCTTCAAGAAGGGGCCATCAGGGACAGAATGTCCAACCTGAGGGATCGTCTGATCCTCGCCCTGACTTCAGATGCACGAGATCTCGATTCAGGTCTGTGGATTGTGCCTGCCATATCCTCACCCAGAAACCTAGGCCTAGCTTGGGTTCTCAGACTTTTCCGTCGTCAGACTGCTGGCCCACAAGCCCTCCAGTTTTGGCAATCCAGAACTACACTGCAGCTCTCTGCCTGCCCTCCTTAAGAAAAATATTGTCCTCTGGGGCTACCCAGAAACCCCAAATGAGGATTAACGGGGCACGCAATTCGGCTGAACCCCAAATATATAGGCTGACCTGGGCAATAATGCCCTTGCTGACACAGCCTGAGTCTGGACCTTCTTCATATCCTGAAGAGTTCTTCAGATCAGAACCTACACGGCACTCGAATGCACCCAAAAAATATATAGTCTAACCTGGGCACTAATGCACTGTCTGACAACCTGAGCCCGGACCTCGTGACCAACACCCAGACAGCTGACCGCACACTGACCACATCAGACCCGCCATGGTCTTAGGTCATCATCTCTTCCCTACCTCAGTTTTCAGGCTTCAGAACCTAGACCTTATCTCCAATCACTGCACAGGGGTGACTGTGATGCAGAAAGGAAATCAGAACTATTCCTTACCCATGGAAAGAAATCTTGTGGTTGGCATGTGGTCCAACGATCAGTGTAGGAGAAACCAGCATTCACCCTGAGGCCCTGCCCATTCTTGAGTGCGACGAGGGCATAAACACGCATGGTGACCATCAGCGTGAGTCCTGTCCTCTAGTACGTCCTCTCTGTGGCTAGACCATTAGATGTCATAATGGGCTTGACATGTCCCTAGGCCCCAATTTTTAACCAGATTTCTGGTTCTCCAGTCGCCCCTCCCTAGTGATCTACTCTGGAATCCCTCATTTGGTTGGACATCTGAGGTTGAAAAACAAAACAAAACAAATCAAAAACAACAGAACAACGGACTTCTTCCATCGGAATACTTCCATCCCACAGAAAGACCTCAAACTCTTTGGACGGGGCCAAACCCCCAGAGAGTAAGACTCGTCCATTTCACATGAAGTCACCCAGAATTTTCACGACCATGAGTGACACGATATCCAGAGACAAAAACCTGAGCAAGAGCCTCACACTCGCCCTTTTTACATATCCAGAAGAGTTCTCCTCATGGTCTGGAGATCAGTCCTGCCATACCTATTACCCGAAACATAAGCCGAGTTTGTGTTTTCAGACAACTGTCCAAACAGCCCTGGCCTACACACCCTACAGGCTCATGTCCCTGGAGCCAAACCTGACGACTGTGCTTGCCCTCCCCAAGGGAATTGTATGTGCCCATTCCAATGGCCACAACGCTACTACGAGGATAAACCTCCAAATTACCTGAGGCCATCCCAATATTTGTGGCATCACAGGACAAACAGGGGCTATCTGGGCCCATCTGAGCACCTACCGACACTCAGACCCGGAGAATGATGTCCCCAGAGGTAAAAAGGAACGAACAGGCCCCTAGGCACCTATCAGATCCATTGCTTTGGTTTCCAGGCATCTATCCTCAGAGGCCTGGATTTCAATAACAGCATATGGCTGTTTCTTGACTCACCCATCAGAACAAATCTCATCTACACATGGGAAACTTTCTCGATGGAGCTGTGTGAAAGCCTCTATTTAGGAGAACCCTTCAGGGCCCCAGTGCCACCGCTTCATTCCAAGGTCTCCATAGACACAAAATCATATTAGGATACATCCCCGGGTGAGTCCATTTCAACTCAGCCTCCTCGGTTCCTCCCCCAGATCCAGCAGGTCAAACCGGTCTTGTTGCATGGAGACAATTGGAATGCAAGGTGGGCTACCCTGCCATCCATCCTTAGAACCCTGCTCGGAATCGTTGTCCTGGAGCCAACCAACAGGTCTCAATTGTCCTGCAAAAGAATCTTTGCAGTTTGGAGCTTCTCAGAACTCCCATCGTGGGAAAACACCCATGGCCTCGTGATCCACCCCCTTTCAAGAAGGGGCCATCAGGGACAGGATGTCCAACCTGAGCGATCGTCTGATCCTCGCCGTGTCTTCAGATGCACGAGATCTCGATTCAGTTTTGTAGATTGTGCCTGCCATATCCTCACCAAGAAACCTAGGCCTAGCTTGGGTTCTCAGACTTCCGTCCTCAGACTACTGGCCAACAAGCCCTAGAGTTTGGCAATCCAGAACTACAATGCAGCACTCTGCCTTCCCTCCAGAAGAAAAACATTGCATTCTGGGGCTACCCAGAAAACCCCAAATGAGGATCAACCTGCTCGCCAATCGGTTGTACCCCAAATATATAGGCTGACCAGAGCACTAATGCCCTTTCTGACACAGCCTGTGCCTGGACCTCCCTGGCCCCACCCAGACAGCTGGCCACACATTGAGCACATCGTACCTGCCATGGCCTTAGGTCATCATCTCTTCTCAACCTCGGTTTTCAGGCTTCAGAACCTACACCTTATCTCCAATCACGGCCCGGGTTTGAAAATGATGCAGAAATCAGAACTCTTTGCCCATGGCAAGTAACCTTGTGGTTGGCATGTTGTCCAAGGTTCAGTGTACTTGAAACCATTGTGGCCTATGAGGCCCCCGCCCATGGCTTGCAGGGCCACATTGGTCACAAACACACATTGTGAGCCTCAGCCTGAGCCCAGCCCTCAGGTAAGGCCACTCAGTGGCTGGATGGGGAGACAGCATATTGGGCTTGCCATGCCCCTAGGCCCCAAATTTTTAACCATAGTTCGGGTTGTCCTTCACTCTTCCCCAGGGCTGTGCTTTGGAATTCCTCTTTTGGTGGGACACCTGAGGTAACAAACCTGAAAGGAGTCCTTCCATCCCACAGATTGACGAAAAACAATTGGGATCGGGCCAAGTCCACAGAGAGCAAGATTCGTCCATGGCCCATGAAGCCTCCACAACATTCCACGGCCATCGCTGATACAAAATCCAGAGACAAAAGCCTGAGCACGCGCCTCAGACTCGCTCATTCTTCATATCCTGAAGAGTTCTTCAGATCAGAACCTACACGGCACTCGAATGCACCCAAAATATATAGTCTAACCTGGGCACTAATGCACTGTCTGACAACCTGAGCCCGGACCTCGTGACCACACCCAGACAGCTGACCACACACTAAGCACATCAGACCCGCCATGGCCTTAGGTCATCATCTCTTCCCTACCTCAGTTTTCAGGCTTCAGAACCTAGACCTTATCTCCAATCACTGCCCACGGTTCACTGTGATGCAGAAATCAGAACTCTTCCTTACCCATGTCAAGAAACCTTGTGGTTGGCATGTGGTCCTACGTTCAGTGTAGGAGAAACCAGCATTCACCCTGAGGCCCCCCGCCCATTCTTGAGTGGGACTAGGGCATAAACACGCATTGTGACCCTCACTGTGAGTCCTGTCCTCTAGTACGTCCCCTCAGTGGCTGGTCCATTAAATGTCATAATGGGCTTGACATGTCCCTAGGCCCCAATTTTAACCAGATTTCTGGTTGTCCAGTCGCCCCTCCCCTGGGCTCTACTCTTGAATCCCTCATTTAGTGGTACAACTGTGGTTGAAAACAAAACAAATCAACAAAAAACAGAACAACGGACTTCTTTCCATCCCACAGTATGACCCCAAACTCTTTGGAAGGGGCCAAACCTCCAGAGAGTAAGACTCGTCCATTTCCCATGAAGTCACCCGGAAAATTTCAAGAGCACGTGTGACACGATATCCAGAGACAAAAACTTGAGCAAGAGCCTCACACTCGCCCTTTTTTCATATCCCGAAGAGTTCTCCTCATGGTCAGGAAATCAGTCCTGCAGTACCTATGACCCGAAACATAAGCAGAGTTTGTGTTTTCAGACAACTGTACAAACAGCCCTGGCCTACACATACTACAGGCTCAGGTCCGTGAAGCCAAACCTAACGACTGTGCTTGCCCTCTCCAAGGGAATTGTATGTGCCCACTCCAATGGCAACAACCCTACTAAGAGGATAAACCTCCAAAGTCCCTGAGGCCATCCCAATATTTGTGGCTTCCCAGGACAAACAGGGGGAATCTGACCATCTGAGCACCTACCGGCGCTCAGACCCGGAGACTGATGTCCCCAGAGGTAAAAAGGAACGAACAGGCCACTAGGCAACTATCGGATCCATTGCTTTGGTTTCCAGGCATCTCTCCTCAGAGGCCTGGATTTCAATAACAGCTTATGGCTGTTTCTTGACTCACCCATCAGAACAAATCTCATCTACACATGGGAAACTTCGACGGTGGAGCTGTGTGAAAGCCTCTCTTTAGGATAACCCTTCAGGGACCAGTGCCACCGCTTCATTCCAAAGTCTCCATAGACACAAAATCATATTAGGATACATCCCCGGGAGAGTCCATTTCAACTCAGCCTCCTCGGTTGCTCCCCCAGATCCAGCAGATCTAAGCTGTCTTGTTGCTTGGAGACAATTGGAATGCGAGGTTGGCTACCCAGCCATCCATCCTTAGAACCCTGCTCGGAATCGTTGTCCTGGCGCCAACCAACAGGTCCCAATTGTCCTGCAGAGGAATCTTTGCAGTTGGGAGCTTCTCAGAACTCCCATCGTAGGAAAACACCCATGGCCTCGTGATCCACCCCCCTTTCAAGAAGGGGCCATCAGGGACAGAATGTCCAACCTGAGCGATCGTCTGATCCTCGCCCTGACTTCAGATGCACGAGATCTCGATTCAGGTTTGTAGATTGTGCCTGCCATATCCTCACCAAGAAACCTAGGCCTAGCTTGGGTTCTCACTTCCGTCCTCAGACTACTGGCCCACAAGCCCTCCAGTTTGGCAATGCAGAACTACAATGCAGCTCTCCGCCTGCCCTCCAGAAAAAAAACATTGCCCTCTGGGGCTACCCAGAAACCCCAAATGAGGATCAACCTGCACGCCAATCGGCTGTTCCCCAAATATATAGGCTGACCTGGGCACTAATGCCCTTTCTGACACAGCCTGTGCCTGGCCTCCTGGCCCCACCCAGACAGCTGGCCGCACACTGAGCACATGGGACCCGCCTTGGCCTTAGATCGTCATCTCTTCTCAACCTCGGTTTTCAGGCTTCAGAACATAGACCTTATCTCCAATCACGGCCCGGGTTTAAAAATGTTGCAGAAATCAGAACTCTTTCCCCATGGCAAGAAAGAGTTGGCATGTTGTCCAACGTTCAGTGTACTTGAAACCAGTGTCTCCCATGAGTCCCCGCCCATGCTTGCGGGCCACATTGGTCACAAACACACATTGTGACCCTCAGCCTGAGCCTAGTCCTCAGGTAAAGACTCTCAGTGGCTGGATGGAGAGAGAGCATATTGGGCGTGCCATCCCCCTAGGCCCCAATTTAACCATATTTCGGGTTGTCCCTTCACTCTTCCCCAGGGCTCTGCTTTGAAATTCCCCTTTTGGTTGGACACCTGAGGTAACAAACCTGAAAGGAGTCTTCCCATCCCACAGATTGACGAAAAGCAATTGGGATCGGGCCAAATCCTCAGAGAGAAAGATTCGTATATGGCCCATGAGGGCTCCCCAACATTCCACAGCCATCGCTGATACAAAATCCAGAGACAAAAGCCTGAGCACACGCCTCAGACTCGCTCATTCTTTATATCCGGAAGAGTTCTTCAATAAAGAACCTTGTGGTTGGAAAGTTGTCCAACGATCAGTGTAGGAGAAACCAGCATTCACCCTGAGGCCCCGCCCATTCTTGAGTGCGACGAGGGCATAAACACGCATTGTGACCCTCAGCGTGAGTCCTGTCCTCTAGTACATCCTCTCTGTGGCTAGATCATTATATGTCATAATGGGCTTGAAAAGTCCCTATGCCCCAATTTTTAACCAGATTTCTGGATGTCCAGTTGCCCCTCCCTAGTGATATACTCTGGAATCCCTCATTTTGTTGGTCATCTGAGGTTGAAAAACAAAACAAAACAAATCAACAACAACAGAACAACGGACTTATTCCATCGGAATTCTTCCATCCCACAGAATGACCTCAAACTCTTTGGACGGGGCCAAACCCCCAGAGAGTAAGACTCGTCCATTTCCCATGAAGTCACCCGGAAATTTCACGACCATGAGTGACACGATATCCAGAGACAAAAACTTGAGCAAGAGACTCACACTCGCCCTTTTTCCATATCCCGAAGAGTTCTCCTCATGGTCTGGAGATCAGTACTGCCATACCTATGACCAGAAACATAAGCCGAGTTTGTGTTTTCAGACAACTGTCCAAACAGCCCTGGCCTACACACCCTACAGGCTCAGGTCCCTGGAGACAAAACCTGACGACTGTGCTTGCCCTCTCCAAGGGAATTGTATGTGCCCATTCCAATGGCCACAACCCTACTACGAGGATAAAACCTCCAAAGTCCCTGAGGCCATCCCAATATTTGTGGCATCCCAGGACAAACAGGGGCAATCTGGGTCCATCTGAGCACCTACCTGCACTCAGACCCGGAGACTGATGTCCCCACAGGTAGAAAGGAACGAACAGGCCCCTAGGCACCTATCCGATCCATTGCTTTGGTTTCCAGGCATCTATCCTCATAGGGCCTGGATTTCAATAACAGCATATGGCTGTTTCTTGACTCACCCATCAGAACAAATCTCATCTACACATGGGAAACTTGCACGATGGAGCTGTGTGAAAGCCTCTCTTTAGGAGAACCCTTCAGGGCCCCAGTGCCACTGCTTCATTCCAAGGTCTCCATAGACACAAAATCATATTAGGATACATCCCCGGGAGAGTCCATTACAACTCAGCCTCCTCGGTTGCTCCCCCAGATTCAGAAGATCTAACCTGTCTTTTTTCCTTGGAGACAATTGGAATGCGAGGTGGGCTACCCCCAGCCATCCATCCTTAGAACCCTGCTCGGAATCGTTGTACTGGAGCCAACCAATCGGTCCCAATTGTCCTGCAGAAGAATCTTTGCAGTTGGGAGCTTCTCAGAACTCCCATCGTGGGAAAACTCCCACGGCCTCGTGATCCACCCCCATTTCAAAAAGGGGCCATCAGGCACAGAATGTCCAACCTGAGCGATCGTCTGATCCTCGCCCTTACTTCAGATGCACGAGATCTTGATTCAGGTTTTTGTAGATTGTGCCTGACATATCCTCACCCAGAAACCTAGGCCTAGCTTCGGTTCTCAGACATCCGTCCTCAGACTACTGGCCCACAAGCTCTAGAGTTTGGCAATCCAGAACTACAATGCAGCACTCTGCCTGCCCTACAGAAGAAAAACTTTGCATTCTGGGGCTACCCAGAAACCCCAAATGAGGATAACCTGCAAGCCATTCGGCTGTACCCCAAATATATAGGCTGACATGAGCACTAATGACCTTTCTGACACAGCCTGTGCCTGGACCTCCTGGACCCACCCAGACACCTGGCCGCACACTGAGCTCTTCGGACCCGCCATGGCCTTAGGTCGTCATCTCTTCTCAACCTCGGTTTTCAGGCTTCAGAACCTAGACCTTTTCTCCAATCACGCCCCGGGTTTTAAAATGATGCAGAAATCAGAACTCTTTCCCGATGGCAAGTAACCTTGTGGTTGGCATGTTGTCGAAGGTTCAGTGTACTTGAAACCAGTGTGGCCCATGAGGCCCCGCCCATGCTTGCGGGCCACATTGGTCACAAACACACATTGTGACCCTCAGCCTGAGCCCAGTCCTCAGGTAAGGCCACTCAGTGGCTGGATGGGGAGAAAGCATATTGTGCTTACCATGCCCCTAGGCCCCAAATTTTAACTGTAGTTCGGGTTGTCCTTCACTCTTCCCCAGGGCTCTGCTTTGGAATTCCTCTTTTGGTGGGACAACTGGGGTAACAAACCTTAAAGGAGTCCTCCCATCCCACAGATTTTCGAAAAACAATTGGGATCGGGCCAAGTCCACAGAGAGCAAGATTCGTCCATGGCCCATGAAGCCTCCCCAACATTCCACGGCCATCGCTGATACAAAATCCAGAGACAAAAGCCTGAGCACGTGCCTCAGACTCGCTCATTCTTCATATCCTGAAGAGTTCTTCAGATCAGAACCTACACGGCACTCGAATGCACCCAAAATATATAGTCTAACCTGGGCACGAATGCACTGTCTGACAACCTGAGCCCGGACCTCGTGACCAACACCCAGACAGCTGACCACACACTGAGCACATCAGACCCGCCATGGCCTTAGGTCATCATCTCTTCCCTACCTCAGTTTTCAGGCTTCAGAACCTAGACCTTATCTCCAATCACTGCCCACGGGTCACTGTGATGCAGAAATCAGAACTCTTCCTTACCCATGGCAAGAAACCTTGTGTTTGGCATGATGTCCAACGTTCAGTGTAGGAGATACCAGCATTCACCCTGAGGCCCCGCCCATTCTTGAGTGCGACGAGGGCATACACACGCATTGTGACCCTCAGCATGAGTCCTGTCCTCTAGTACGTCCTCTCTGTGGCTGGACCATTAGATGCCATAATGGGCCTGACATGTCCCTAGGACCCAATTTTTTTTTTAATTTTTTATTTTTTATAAACATATATTTTTATCCCCAGGGGTACAGGTCTGTGAATCACCAGGTTTACACACTTCACAGCACTCACCAAAGCACATACCCTCCCCAATGTCCATAATCCCACCCCCTTCTCCCAAACCCCCTCCCCCCGGCAACCCTCAGTTTGTTTTTGTGAGATTAAGAGTCACTTATGGTTTGTCTCCCTCCCAATCCCATCTTGTTTCATTTATTCTTCTTCTACCCAATTAAGTCTCCATGTTGCATCACCACTTCCTCATATCAGGGAGATCATATGATAGTTGTCTTTCTCTGCTTGACTTATTTCGCTAAGCATGATACGCTCTAGTTCCATCCACGTTGTTGCAAATGGCAAGATTTCATTTCTTTTGATGGCTGCATAGTATTCCATTGTGTATATATACCACATCTTCTTGATCCATTCATCTGTTGACGGACATCTAGGTTCTTTCCATAGTTTGGCTATTGTGGACATTGCTGCTATAAACATTCGGGGGCATGTGTCCCTTTGGATCACTACATTTGTATCTTTAGGGTAAATACCCAATAGTGCAATTGCTGGGTCATAGGGCAGTTCTATTTTCAACATTTTGAGGAACCTCCATGCTGTTTTCCAGAGTGGCTGCACCAGCTTGCATTCCCACCAACAGTGTAGGAGGGTTCCCCTTTCTCCGCATCCTCGCCAGCATCTGTCATTTCCTGACTTGTTGATTTTAGCCATTCTGACTGGTGTGAGGTGATATCTCATTGTGGTTTTGATTTGTATTTCCCTGATGCCGAGTGATATGGAGCACTTTTTCATGTGTCTGTTCGCCATCTGGATGTCTTCTTTGCAGAAATGTCTGTTCATGTCCTCTGCCAATTTCTTGATTGGATTATTTGTTCTTTGTGTGTTGAGTTTGCTAAGTTCTTTATAGATTCTGGACACTAGTCCTTTATCTGATATGTCGTTTGCAAATATCTTCTCCCATTCTGTCAGTTGTCTTTTGATTTTGTTAACTGTTTCCCTTGCTGTGCAAAAGCTTTTGATCTTGATGAAATCCCAGTAGTTCATTTTTTCCCTTGCTTCCCTTGCCTTTTGCTTTGTTCCTAGGAAGATGTTGCTGCGGCAGAGGTCGAAGAGGTTGCTGCCCGTGTTCTCCTCAAGGATTTTGATGGATTCCTTTCGTACATTGAGGTCCTTCATCCATTTTGAGTCTATTTTTGTGTGTGGTGTAAGGAAATGGTCCAATTTCATTTTTCTGCATGTGGCTGTCCAATTTTCCCAGCACCATTAATTGAAAAGGCTGTCTTTTTTCCATTGGACATTCTTTCCTCATAGTATGTCGAAGATTAGTTGACCATAGATTTGAGGGTCTATTTCTGGGCTCTCTATTCTGTTCCATTGATCTATGTGTCTGTTTTTGTGCCAGTACCATGCTGTCTTGATGATGACAGCTTTGTAATAGAGCTTGAAGTCCGGAATTGTGATGCCACCAACGTTGGCTTTCTTTTTCAATATCCCTTTGGCTATTCGAGGTCTTTTCTGGTTCCATATAAATTTTAGCATTATTTGTTCCATTTCTTTGAAAAAGATGGATGGTACTTTGATAGGAATTGCATTAAATGTGTAGATTGCTTTAGGTAGCATAGACATTTTCACAATATTTATTCTTCCAATCCAGGAGCATGGAACATTTTTCCATTTCTTTGTGTCTTCCTCAATTTCTTTCATGAGTACTTTATAGTTTTCTGAGTATAGATTCTGTGTCTCTTTGGTTAGGTTTATTCCTAGGTATCTTATGGTTTTGGATGCAATTGTAAATGGGATTGACTCCTTAATATCTCTTTCTTCTGTCTTGCTGTTGGTGTAGAGAAATGCAACTGATTTCTGTGCATTGATTTTATATCCTGACACTTTACTGAATTCCTGTATAAGTTCTAGCAGTTTTGGAGTGGAGTCTTTTGGGTTTTCCACATATAGTATCATATCATCTGCGAAGAGTGATAATTTGACTTCTTCTTTGCCGATTTGGATGCCTTTAATTTCCTTTTGTTGTCTGATTGCTGAGGCTAGGACCTCTAGTACGATGTTGAATAGCAGTGGTGATAATGGACATCCCTGCCGTGTTCCTGACCTTAGCGGGAAAGCTTTCAGTTTTTCTCCATTGAGAATGATATTTGCGGTGGGTTTTTCATAGATGGCTTTGATGATATTGAGGTATGTTCCCTGTATCCCTACACTTTGAAGAGTTTTGATCAGGAAGGGATGCTGTACTTTGTCAAATGTTTTTTTCAGCATCTATTGAGAGTATCATATGGTTCTTGTTCTTTCTTTTATTGATGTGTTGTATCACATTGACTGATTTGCGGATGTTGAACCAACCTTGCAGCCCTGGAATAAATCCCACTTGGTCGTGGTGAATAATCTTTTTAATGTACTGTTGAATCCTATTGGCTAGTATTTTGTTGAGTATTTTCGCATCTGTGTTCAACAAGGATATCGGTCTATAGCTCTCTTTTTTGGTGGGATCCTTGTCTGGTTTTGGGATCAAGGTGATGCTGGCCTCATAAAATGAGTTGGGAAGTTTTCCTTCCATTTCTATTTTTTGGAACAGTTTCAGGAGAATAGGAATTAGTTCTTCTTTAAATGTTTGGTAGAATTCCCCCGGGAAGCCATCTGGCCCTGGGCTTTTGTTTGTTTGGAGATTTTTAATGACTGTTTCAATCTCCTTACTGGTTATGGGTCTGTTCAGGCTTTCTATTTCTTCCTGGTTCAGTTGTGGTAGTTTATATGTTTCTAGGAATGCATCCATTTCTTCCAGATTGTCAAATTTATTGCCGTAGAGTTGCTCATAGTATGTTCTTATAATAGTTTGTATTTCTTTGGTGTTAGTTGTGATCTCTCCTCTTTCATTCATGATTTTATTTATTTGGGTCCTTTCTCTTTTCTTTTTTTGATAAGTCGGGCCAGGGGTTTATCAATTTTATTAATTCTTTCAAAGAACCAGCTCCTAGTTTCGTTGATTTGTTCTATTGTTTTTTTGGTTTCTATTTCATTGATTTCTGCTCTGATCTTTATGATTTCTCTTCTCCTGCTGGGCTTAGGGTTTCTTTCTTGTTCTTTCTCCAGCTCCTTTAGGTGTAGGGTTAGGTTGTGTACCTGAGACCTTTCTTGTTTCTTGAGAAAGGCTTGTACCGCTATATATTTTCCTCTCAGGACTGCCTTTGTTGTGTCCCACAGATTTTGAACCGTTGTATTTTCATTATCATTTGTTTCCATGATTTTTTTTCAATTCTTCTTTAATTTCCTGGTTGACCCATTCATTCTTTAGAAGGATACTGTTTAGTCTCCATGTATTTGGGTTCTTTCCAAACTTCCTTTTGTGGTTGAGTTCTATCTTTAGAGCATTGTGGTCTGAAAATATGCAGGGAATGATCCCAATCTTTTGATACCGGTTGAGTCCTGATTTAGGACCGAGGATGTGATCTATTCTGGAGAATGTTCCATGTGCACTAGAGAAGAATGTGTATTCTGTTGCTTTGGGATGAAATATTCTGAATATGTCCGTGATGTCCATCTGGTCCAGTGTGTCGTTTAAGGCCTTTATTTCCTTGCTGATCTTTTGCTTGGATGACCTCTCCTTTTCAGTGAGGGGAGTGTTAAAGTCCCCTACTATTATTGTATTATTGTTGATGTGTTTCTTTGATTTTGTTATTAATTGGTTTATATAGTTGGCTGCTCCCACGTTGGGGGCATAGATATTTAAAATTGTTAAATCTTCTTGTTGAACAGACCCTTTGAGTATGATATAGTATCCTTCCTCATCTCTTATTATAGTCTTTGGCTTAAAATCTAATTGATCTGATATAAGGATTGCCACTCCTGCTTTCTTCTGATGTCCATTAGCATGGTAAATTCTTTTCCACCCCCTCACTTTAAATCTGGAGGTGTCTTCGGGCTTAAAATGTGTTTCTTGGAGGCAACATATGGATGGGTTTTGTTTTTTTATCCATTCTGATACCCTGTGTCTTTTGACAGGGGCATTTAGCCCATTCACATTCAGGGTAACTATTGAGAGATATGAATTTAGTGCCATTGTATTGCCTGTAAGGTGACTGTTACTGTATATGGTCTCTGTTCCTTTCTGGTCTACCACTTGTAGGCTCTCTCTTTGCTTAGAGGACCCCTTTCAAGATTTCCTGTAGAGCTGGTTTGGTATTTGCAAATTCTTTCCGTTGTTGTTTGTCCTGGAAGCTTTTAATCTCTCCTTCTATTTTCAATGATAGCCTAGCTGGATATAGTATTCTTGGCTGCATGTTTTTCTCGTTTAGTGCTCTGAAAATATCATGCCAGCTCTTTCTGGCCTGCCAGGTCTCTGTGGATAAGTCAGCTGCCAATCTAATATTTTTACCATTGTATGTTACAGACTTCTTTTCCCGGGCTGCTTTCAGGATTTTCTCTTTGTCATTGAGACTTGTAAAATTTTACTATTAGGTGACGGGGGTGTGGGCCTATTCTTATTGATTTTGAGGGGCATTCTCTGAACCTCCTGAATTTTGATGCTCGTTCCCTTTGCCATATTGGGGAAATTCTCCCCAATAATTCTCTCCAGGATACCTTCTGCTCCCCTCTCACTTTCTTCTTCTTCTGGAATCCCAATTATTCTAATGTTGTTTCGTCTTATGGTGTCACTTATCTCTCGAATTCTCCCCTCGTGGTCCAGTAGCTGTTTGTCCCTCTTTTGCTCAGCTTCTTTATTCTCTGTCATTTGGTCTTCTATATCACTAATTCTTTCTTCTGCCTCATTTATCCGAGCAGTTAGAGCCTCCATTTTTGATTGCACCTCATTAATAGCTTTGTTGATTTCACCTTGGTTAGATTTTAGTTCTTTGATTTCTCCAGAAAGGGCTTTTATATCTCTCGAGAGGGTTTCTCTAATATCTTCCACGCCTTTTTCGAGCCCGGCTAGAACCTTGAGAATTGTCATTCTGAACTCTAGATCTGACATATTACCGATGTCTGTATTGATTAGGTCCCTAGCCTTCGGTACTGCCTCATGTTCTTTTTTTTGTGTTGAATTTTTACGTCTTGTCATTTTGTCCAGATAAGAGTAAATGAAGGGGCAAGTAAAATACTAAAAGGGTGGCAACAACCCCAGGAAAATATGCTTTAACCCAATTAGAAGAGATCCAAAATCGTGAGTGGGGAGAAAGGGGATAAAAAGAGGTTCAAAAAGGAAAGAGAAAGAAAAAAAAAAAAAAAAACAAAAAAAACAAAAGAAAAAAAAAAAAAAAAAAAAAAAAAAAGAAAAAAAAAAAAAAAAAGAAAGAAAAGAAAAGAAAAGAATTTTTTAAAAAAAGAAAACACCTAAGAAAAATGTAAAAAGAAAAAATATATATATTAGATAAACTAGTAAAAAATCGTTAAAAAAGAAAAAGGTAACAGTTAAAAAAAAATTTTACCCGAAGGCGAGAAAAAAAAAAAAATGAAAAAGAAAAAATTAAATTAACTGCAAGACTAAAAAAAAACACAGGAAAAAAGCCATGAGTTCCGTGCTTGGCTTTCTCCTCCTCTGGAATTCTGCTGCTCTCCTTGGTATTGAAACCGCACTCCTTGGTAGGTGAACTTGGTCTCGGCTGGATTTCTTGTTGATCTTCTGGGGGAGGGGCCTGTTGTAGTGATTCTCAAGTGTCTTTGCCCCAGGCGGAATTACACCGCCCTTACCCGGGGCCGGAGTGAGTAATCCGCTCAGGTTTGCTTTCAGGAGCTTTTGTTCCCTGAGCGCTTTCCGTAGAATTCCGGAGGACGGGAATACAAATGGCGGCCTCCTGGACTCCGGCCCGGAGCAGCCGAGAGCCCAGGGCCCCACTCCTAGGACCCAATTTTTAACCAGATTTCTGGTTGTCCTGTCGCCCCTCCCTAGTGATCTACTCTGGAATCCCTCATTTGGTTGGACATTTGAGGTTGAAAAACAAAACCAAACAAAACAAATCAAAAACAACAGAACAACGGACTTCTTCCATCGGAATTCTTCCATCCCACAGAATGACCTCAAACTCTTTGGACGGGGCTAAACCCCCAGAGAGTAAGACTCGTCCATCTCCCATGAAGTCACCCGGAAATTTGACGACCATGAGTGACACGATAATCAGAGACAAAAACTTGAGCAAGAGCCTCACACTCGCCCTTTTTTCATATCCTGTAGAGTTCTCCTCATGGTCTGGAGATCAGTCCTGCCATAACTATGACCCGAAACATAAGCCGAGTTTGTTTTTTCAGACAACTGTCCAAACAGCACTGGCCTACACATCCTACAGGCTCAGGTCCCTGGAGCCAAACCTGACGACTGTGCTTGCCCGTCCAAGGGAATTTTATGTGCCCATTCCAATGGCCACAACCCTACTACGAGGATAAACCTCCAAAGTCCCTGAGGCCATCCCAATATTTGAGGCATCCCAGGACAAACAGGGGCAATCTGGGCCCATCTGAGCACCTACCGGCACTCAGACCCGGAGACTGATGTCCCCAGAGGTAGAAAGGTGCGAACAGGCCCCTAGGCACCTATCAGATCCATTGCTTTGGTTTCCAGGCATCTATCCTCAGAGGCCTGGATTTCAATAACAGCATATGGCTGTTTCTTGACTCACCCATCAGAACAAATCTCATCTACACATGGGAAACTTGCACGATGGAGCTGTGTGAAAGCCTCTCTTTAGGAGAACCCTTCAGGGCCCCAGGGCCACCGCTTCATTCCAAGGTCTCCATAGACACAAAATCATATTAGGATACATCCCCGGGAGAGTCCATTTCAACTCAGCCTCCTCGGTTGCTCCCCCCAGATCCAGCATATCTAACCTGTCTTTTTTCCTTGGAGACAATTGGAATGCGAGGTGCGCTACCCAGCCATCCATCCTTAGAACCCTGCTCGGAATCGTTGTCCTGGAGCCAACCAATAGGTCCCAATTGTCCTGCAGAAGATTCTTTGCAGTTGGGAGCTTCTCAGAACTCCCATCATGGGAAAACACCCATGGCCTCGTGATCCACCCCCATTTCAAGAAGGGGCCATCAGGGACAGAATGTCCAACCTGAGCGATCGTCTGATCCTCGCCCTTACTTCAGAAGCACGAGATCTTGATTCAGGTTTGTAGATTGTGCCTGCCATATCCTCACCCAGAAACCTAGGCCTAGCTTGGGTTCTCAGACTTCCGTCCTCAGACTAGTGGCCCACAAGCACTAGAGTTTGGCAATCCAGAACTACAATGCAGCACTCTGCCTTCCCTCCAGAAGAAAAACATTGCATTCTGGGGCTACCCAGGAACCCCAAATGAGGATAACCTGCAAGCCATTCAACTGTACCCCAAATATATAGGCGAACCTGGGCACTAATGCCCTTTCTGACACAGCCTGAGCATGGACCTCCTGGCCCCACCCAGACACCTGGCCGCACACTGAGCACATCGGACCCGACATAGCCTTAGGTTGTCATCTCTTCTCAACCTCGGTTTTCAGGCTTCAGAACCTAGACCTTATCTCCAATCATGGCCCGGATTGGAAAGGATGCAGAAATCAGAACTCTTTCCCCATGGCAAGAAACCTTGTGGTTGGCATGTTGTCCAAGGTTCAGTGTACTTGAAACCAGTATGGCCCATGAGGCCCCGCCCATGATTTTGGGCCACATTGGTCACAAACACATATTGTGACCCCCAGCCTGAGCCCAGTCCTCAGATAAGGCCTCACAGTGGCTGGATCGAGAGACAGCATATTGGGCTTGCCATGCCCCTAGGCCCCAATTTTCAACCGTAGTTCAGGTTGTCCCTTCACTCTTACCCAGGGCTATGCTTTGAATTCCTCTTTTGGTGGGACACCTGAGGAAACAAACCTGAAATGAGTCCTCCCATCCCACAGATTGACGAACAACAACTGGGATCGGGCCAAATCCACAGAGAGCAAGATTCGTCCATGGCCCATGAGGCCTCCCGAACATTCCATGGCCATCGCTGATACAAAATCCAGAGGCAAAAGCCTGAGCACGCGCCTCAGATTCGCTCATTCTTCATATCCTGAAGAGTTCTTCAGATCAGAACCTACACGGCACTCGAATGCACCCAAAATATATAGTCTAACCTGGGCACTAATGCACTGTCTGACAACCTGAGCCCAGACCTCGTGACCAACACCCAGACAGCTGACCTCACACTGAGCACATCAGACCCGCCATGGCCTTAAGTCATCATCTCTTCCCTACCTCAGTTTTCAGGCTTCAGAACCTAGACATTATCTCCAATCACTGCCCAGGGGTGACTGTGATGCAGAAATCAGAACTCTTCTTTACCCATGGAAAGAAACCTTGTGGTTGGCATGTAGTCCAACGTTCAGTGTAGGAGAAACCATCATTCACCCTGAGGCCCCGCCAATTCTTGAGTGCGACGAGGGCATAAACACGCATTGTGACCTTCAGGATGAGTCCTGTCCTCTAGTACGTCCTCTCAGTGGCTGGACCATTTGATGCCATAATAGGCTTGACATGTCCCTAGGACCCAATTTTTTACCAGATTTCTGGTTGTCCAGTCGCCCCTCCCCAGGGCTCTACTCTGGAATCCCTCATTTGGAGGGACAACAGAGGTTAAAAAACAAAACAAAACAAATCAACAAGAACAGAACAAAGTACTTCTTCCATCCCACAGAATGACCCAAACTCTTAGGACGGGGCCAAACCTCCAGAGAGTAAGACTCATCCATTTCCCATGAAGTCACCCGGAAATTTCACGACCATGAGTGACAAGATATCCAGAGACAAAAACTTGAGCAAGAGCCTCACACTCGCCCTTTTTTCGTATCCTGAAGAGTTCTCCTTATGTCTGTAGATCAGTCCTGCCATACCTATGACCAGAAACATAAGCCGAGTTTGTGTTTTCAAACTGTCCAAACAGCCCTGCCTTGCACACCTTACAGGCTCAGGCCCCTGGAGCCAAACCTGACGACTGTGCTTGCCCTCTCCAAGAGAATTGTGTGTGCCCACTCCAATGGCCACCACCTACTAAGAGGATAAACCTCCAAAGTCCCTGAGGCCATCCCAATATTTGTGGCTTCCCAGGACAAACAGGGGCAATCTGGGCCCATCGGAGCACCTACCTGCACTCAGACCCATAGACTGATGTCCCCAGAGGTAAAAAGGAACGAACAGGCCCCTAGGCACCTATCGGATCCACTGCTTAGGTTTCCAGGGATCTCTCCTCAGAGGCCTGGATTTCAATAACAGCATATGGCTGTTTCTTGACTCAACCATCAGAACAAATCTCATCTACACATGGGAAACTTGCACGATGGAGCTGTGTGAAAGCCTCTCTTTAGGAGATCCCTACAGGGCCCCAGTGCCACCGCTTCATTCCAAGGTCTCCATAGACACAAAATCATATTAGGTCACATCACGGGAGAGTCCAATTCAACTCAGCCTCCTCGGTTGCTCCCCCAGATCCAGCAGATCTAACCTGTCTTGTTGCTTGGAGACAGTTGGAATGCGAAGTGGGCTACCCAGACATCCATCCTTAGAACCCTGCTCAAAATCCTCCTGGAGCCAACCAACAGGTCTCAAGTGTCCTGCAGAAGAATCTTTGCAGTTGGGAGCTTCTCAAAACTCCCATCGTGGGAAAACGCCCATGGCCTCGTGATCCATCCCCACTTCAATAAGGGGCCATCAGGGACAGAATGTCCAACCTGAGAGATCGTCTGATCCTCGCCCTGACTTCAGTTGAACGAGATCTCGATTCAGGTCTGTAGATTGTGCCTGCCATATCCTCACACAGAAACCTAGGCCTAGCTTGGGTTCTCAGACTTCCGTCCTCAGTCTACTGGCCCACAAGCCCTCCAGTTTGGCAATCCAGAACTACAATGCAGCACTCTGTCTGCCCTCCAGAAGAAAAACATTGTCCTCTGGGGCTACCCAGACACCCAAAATGAGTATCAACCTGCACACCATTCGGCTGTACCCCAAATACGTAGGCTGATCTGGGCACTAATGCCCTTTCTGACACAGCCTTAGCCTGGACCTCCTGGCCCCACCCAGACAGCTGGCCGCAAACTGAGCACATCGGACCCGCCATGGCCTTAGGTCGTCATCTCTTCTCACCCTCGGTTTTCAGGTTTCAGAACCTAGACCTTATCTCCAATCACGGCCCGGGTTTGAAAACGATGCAGATCAGAACTCTTTCCCCATGGCAAAAAACCTTGTGGTTGGCATGTTTTCCAAGGTTCTGTGTCGTTGAAACCAGTGTGGCACATGAGGCCTCGCCCATGTTCCCTGGCCACATTGGTCACAAACAAACATTGTGACCCTCAGCCTGAGCCCAGTCCTCAGGAAAGGCCTCTCAGTGGCTGGATGCAGACACAGCATATTGGGCTTGCCATGCCCCTAGGCCGCAAGCTTTAAACATAGTTCGGGGTGTCCCTTCACTCTTCCCCAGGGCTCTGCTTTGGAATTCCTCTTTTGGTGGGAAACCTGAGGTCACAAACCTGAAAGGAGTCCTCCCATCCCACAGATTGACGAAAAACAATTGGGATCGGGCCAAGTCCAGATAGAGCAAGATTCGTCCATGGCCCATGATGCCTCCCCAAAATCCAAGGCCATCTCTGATAAAAAATGCAGAGACAAAAGCCTGAGCACATGCCTCAGACTCGCTCATTCTTCATATCCTGAAGAGTTCTTCAGATAAGAACCGACACGGCACTCGAAGGCACCTAAAATATATAGTATAACCTGGGCACTAATGCACTGTCTGACAACCTGAGCCCGGACCTCGTGACCAACACACAGAAAGCTGACCGCACACTGAGCACATCAGACCCGCCATGGCCTTAGGTCATCATCTCTTCCCTACCTCAGTTTTCAGGCTTGAGAACCTAGACCTTATCTCCAATCACTGCCCAGGGGTGACTGTGAAGCATAAATCTGAACTCAGAACTCCTCCTTACCCATGGCAAGAAACCTTGTTGTTGGCATGTTTTCCAAAGTTCAGTGTAGGAGAAACCAGCATTCAACCTGAGGCCCCGCCAATTCTTGAGTGCGACGAGGGCATAAACACGCATTGTGACCCTCAGCGTGAGTCCTGTCCTCTAGTACGTCCTCTCAGTGGCTGTATCATTAGATGTCATAATGGGCTTGACATGTCCCTAGGCCCCAATTTTTAACCAGATTTCTGGTTGTCCAGTCGCCCCTCCCCAGGGCTCTACTCTGGAATCCCTCATTTGTTGGGACACCTGAGTTTGAAAAACAAAACAAAACAAATCAACAACAACAGAACAACGGACTTCTTCCATCCCACAGAATGACCCCAAAACTTTGGTCGGGGCCAAAGCCCCAGAGAGTAAGACTCGCCCATTTCCCATGAAGTCACCCGGAAATTTCACGACTATGAGTGACACGATATCCAGGGATAAAAAAATTTAGCAAGAGCCTCACACTCGCCCTTTTTTCATATCCCAAAGAGTTCTCCTCATGGTCTGTAGATCAGTCATGCCATACCTATGACCCGAAACATAAGCCGAGTTTGTGTTTTCAGACAACTGTCCAAACAGCCCTGGCCTACACACCCTACAGGCTCAGGCCCCTTGATCCAAACCTGACAACTGTGCTTGCCCTCTCCAAGAGAATTGTATGTGCCCATTCCAATGGCCACAACTCTACTAATAGGATAAACCTCCAAGTCCCTGAGGCCATCCCAATATTTGGGGCTTCCCAGGTCAAACAGGTGCAATCTGGGCCCATCTGAGCACCTACCGGTACTCAGACCCGTAGACTGATGTCCCCAGAGGTAAAAAGGAACGAACAGGCACCTAGGCACATATCGGATCCATTGTTTGGTTTCCAGGCATCTCTCCTCAAAGGCCTGGATTTCAATAACAGCATATGGCTGTTTCTTGTCTCACCCATCAGAACAAATCTCATCTACACATGGGAAACTTGCACGATGGAGCTGTGTGAAAGCCTCTCTTTAGGAGAACCCTTCAGGGCACAAGAGCCACCATCATTCCAAGGTCTCCATAGACACAAATTCATATTAGGACACATCCACGGGAGAGTCCATTTCAACTTAGCCTCCTCGGTTGCTCCCCCAGAGCAAGCAGATCTAACCTGTCTTGTTGCTTGGAGAAAATTGGAATGCAAGGTGGGCTACCCAGCCATCCATCCTTAGAACCCTGCTCAGAATCGTTGTCCTGGAGCCAACGAACAGGTCTCAAATGTCCTGCAGAAGAATCTTTGCAGTTGGGAGCTTCTCAGAACTCCCATCGTGGGAAAACCCCCATGGCCTCGTGATCCACCCCCCCTTCAAGAAGGGGCCATCAGGGACAGAATGTCCAACCTGAGCGATTGTCTGATCCTCGCCCTGAATTCAGATGCACGAGATCTCGATTCAGGTCTGTAGATTGTGACTGCCATATCCTCACCCAGAAACCTCGGCCTAGCTTGGGTTCTCAGACCTCCGTCCTCAGTCTACTGGCCAACAAGCCCTGCAGTTTGACAATCCAGAACTACAATGCATCACTCTGCCTTCCATCCAGAAGAAAAATATTGCCCCCTGGGGCGACCCAGAAACCCCAAATGAGGATCAACCTTCACACCATTCTGATGTACCCCAAATATATAGGCTGACCTGGGCACTAATGCCCTTTCTGACACAACCTCAGCCTGGACCTTCTGGCCTCACCCAGACAGCTGGCCGCACGCTGAGCACATCGGACCCGCCATGGCCTTAGGTCGTCATCTCTTCTCAACCTCAGTTTTCAGGCTTCAGAACCTAGACCTTATCTCCAATCAAGGCCCGGGTTTGAAAATGATGCAGAAATCAGAACTCTTTCCCCATGGCAAGAAACCTTGTGGTTGGCATGTTGTCCAAGGTTCAGTGTAGTTGAAACCAGTGTGGCCCTTGAGGCCCCGTCCATGCATGGGGCCACATTGGTCACAAACACACATAGTGACCCTCAGCCTGAGCCCACTCCTCAGGTAAGGCCTCTCAGTGCCTGGATGGAGAGACAGCATATTGGGCTTGCCATGCCCCTAGGCCTCAATTTTTAACAAATGTTCGGGTTATCCCTTCACTCTTCCCAGGGGCTCTGCTTTAGAATTCCTCTTTTGGTGGACACCTGAGGTAACAAACCTGAAAGGAATCCACACATCCCACAGATTGACGAAAAACAATTGGAATCGGGTGAAGCCCACCGAGAGCAAGATTCGTCCATGGGCCATGAGGCCTCCCGAACATTCCACGGCCATCGCTGATACAAAATCCAGAGACAAAAGCCTGAGCACGCGCCTGAGACTCGCTCATTCTTCATATCCTGAAGAGTTCTTCAGATGAGAACCTGCACGGCACTCGAATGCACCCAAAATATATAGTCTAACCTGGGCACGAATGCACTGTCTGAAAACCTGAGCCCGGACCTCGTGACCAACATCCAGACAGCTGACCGCACACTGAGCACATCTGACCCGCCATGGCCTTAGGTCATCATCTCTTCCCTACCTCTGTTTTCAGGCTTCAGAACCTAGACCTTATCTCCAATCACTGCGCAGGGATGACTGTGATGCAGAAATCAGAACTCTTCCGTACCCATGGAAAGAAACCTTGTGTTTCGCATGTTGTCCAACGATCATTGTAGGAGAAACCAGCATTCACCCTGAGGCCCCGCCCATTCTTGAGTGCGACGAGGGCATAAACACGCATTGTGACCATCAGCGTGAGTCCTGTCCTCTAGTACGTCCTCTCAGTGGCTGGACCATTAGATGTCATTACGGGCTTGACATATCCCTAGGTCCCAATATTTAACCAGATTTCTGGTTGTCCAGTCGCCCCTCCCCAGGGCTCTACTCTGGAATCCCTCATTTGGTGGGACAACTGAGGTTGAAAAACAGAACAAAACAAATCAACAACAACAGAATACGGACTTCTTCCATCCCACAGAATGACCCCAAACTCTTTGGTCGGGGCCAAACCCACAGAGAGTAAGACTCGTCCTTTTCCCATGAAGTCACCCGGAAATTTCACGACCATGTGTGACACGATATTCACAGACAAAGACTTGAGCAAGTGCCTCACACTTGCCCTTTTTTCATATCCCAAAGTGCTCTCCTCATGGTCTGTAGATCAGTCCTGCCATACCTATGACCCGAATCATAAGCCGAGTTTGTGTTTTTAGACAACTGTCCAAAGAGCCCTGGCCTACACACCCTACAGGCTCAGGCCCCTGGAGCCAAACATGAAGACTGTGCTTGCCCTCTCCAAGGGAACTGAAAGTGCCCACTCCAATGGCCACAACCCTACTAATAGGATAAACCTCCAAAGTCCCTGAGGCCATCCCAATATTTGTGGCTTCCTAGGATAAACAGGGGCATTCTGGGCCCATCTGATCACCTACCTGCACTCAGACACGTAGACTGATGTCCCCAGATATAAAAAGGAAGGAACAGGACCCTAGGCACCTATCGCATCCATTGCTTTGGTTTCCGGGCATCTCTCCTCAGAGGCCTGAATTTCAATAACAGCATATGGCTGTTTCTTGACTCACCCATCAGAAGAAATCTCATCTACACATGGGAAACTTGCACGATGGAGCTGTGTGAAAGCCTCTCTTTAGGAGAACCCTTCAGGGCCCCAGTGCCACCGCTTCATTCCAAGGTCTCCATAGACACAAAATCATATTATGAAACATCCACGAGAGAGTCCATTTCACCTCAACCTCCTCGGTTGCTCCCCCAGATCCAGCAGATCTAACCTGTCTTTTTGCTTGGAGACAATTGGAATGCGAGATGGGCTACCCAGCCATCCATCCTTAGAACCCTGCTCGGAATCGTTGTCTTGGAGCCAAAGAACAGGTCTCAATTATCCTGCAGAAGAATCTTTGCAGTTGGGAGCTTCTCAGAACTCCCATCGTGGGGAAACACCCATGTCCTCGTGGTCCACTCCCGGCTTCAAGAAAGGTCCATCAGGGACAGAATGTCCAACCTGAACGATCGTCTGATCCTCACACTGACTTCAGATGCACGAGATCTCGATTCAGGTCTTTAGATTGTGCCTGCCATATCCTCACCTAGAAACCTAGGCCTAGCTTGGGTTCTCAGACTTCCGTCCTCAGACTGCTGGACACAGGCCCTCCAGTTTGGCAATCCATAACTACAATGAAGCACTCTGCTTGCAGTCCAGAAGAAAAACATTGCCCTCTGTGGCTACACAGAAATCCCAAATGAGGATCAACCTGCACGCTATTCGGCTGTACCCCAAATATATAGGCTGACCTGGGCACTAATGCCCTTTCTGACACAGCCTCATCCTGGACCTCCTGGCCCCACCCAGACAGCTGGCCGCACACTGAGCACATCGGACCCGCCATGGCCTTAGGTCGTCATCGCTTCTCAAACTCGGTTTTCAGGCTTCAGAACCTAGACCTTATCTCCAATCACGGCCCGGGTTTGTAAATGATGCAGAAATCAGAACTCTTTCCCCATGGAAAGAAACCTTGTGGTTGGCATGTTGACCAAGTTTCAATGTTGTTGAAACCAGTGAGTCCCATGAGGCCCAGCCCATGATTGCAGGCCACATTGGTCACAAACACACATTGTGACCCTCAGCCTAAGCCCAGTCCTCAGTTAAGGCCTCTCAGTCCCTGGATGCCGAGACAGCATATTGGGCTTGCCATGCCCCTAGGCCCCCATTTTGAACCGTAGTTCGGGTTGTCCCTTCACTCTTCCCCTGGGCTCTGCTTTGGAATTCGTCTTTTGGTGGGAAACCTCAGGTAACAAACCTGAAAGGAGTCCTCCCATCCCACAGATTAACGAAAAACAATTGGGCTCGGGCAAATCCACAGAGAGCAAGATTCTTCCATGGCCCATGAGGCCTCCCCAACATTCCACGGCCATCGCTGATACAAAATCCAGAGACAGAAGCCTGAGCACGCGCCTCAGGTTCGCTCATTCTTCATATCCTGAAGAGTTCTTCAGATAAGAACCTGCACAGCACTCGAATGCACCCAAAATATATAGTCTAACCTGGGCACTAATGCACTGTCTGACAACCTGAGCCCGAACCTCGTGACTAACACCCAGTCAGCTGACCGCACACTGAGCACATCAGACCCGCCATGACCTTAGGTCATCATCTCTTCCCTACTTCTGTTTTCAGATTTTAGAACCTAGACCTTATCTCCAATCACTGCCCAGGGGTGACTGTGATGCAGAAATCAGAACTCTTCCTTACCCATGGCAAGAAAACTTGTGGTTGGCATGTTGTCCAACGTTCAGTGTAGGAGAAACCAACATTCACCCTGAGGCCTCGCCCATTTTGAGTGCGACGAGGGCATAAACAAGCATTGTGACCCTCAGCGTGAGTCCTGTCCTCTAGTACGTCCTCTCAGTGGCTGGACCATTAAATGTCATAATGGGCTTTACATGCCCCTAGGCCCTAATTTTTAACCAGATTTCTGTTTGTCCAGTCGCCCCTCCCCAGGGCTCTACTCTGGAGTCCCTCATTTGGTGGGACACCTGAGGTTGAAAAACAAAACCAAACAAATCAACAACAACAGAACAACGGACTTCTTCCATCCCACAGAATGACCCCAAACTCTTTGGACGGGGCCAAACCCCCAGAGATTAAGACTCGTCCATTTCCCATGAAGTCACCCGGAAATTTCACGACCATGAGTGACACGATATCCAGAGACAAAAACTTGAGCAAGAGCCTCACACTCGCCCTTTTTTCATATCCCGAAGAGTTCTCCTCATGGTCTGTAGATAAGTCCTGCCATACCTATGACCCGAAACATAAGCCGAGTTTGTGTTTTCAGACAACTGTCCAAACAGCCCTGACCTACACACCCTACAGGCTCAGGCCCCTGGAGCCAAACATGAAGACTGTGCTTGCCCTCTCCAAGGGAATTGTATGTGCTCATTCCAATGGCCACAAACCTACTAATAGGATAAACCTCCAAAGTCCCTGAGGCCATCCCTATATTTGGGGCTTCCCAGGACAAACAGGGGCATCTGGGCCCATCTGAGCACCTACCTGCACTCAGACCCGGAGACTGATGTCCACAGAGGTAAAAAGGAATGAACAGGCCCTTAGGCACCTATCGGATCCATTGCTTGGTTTCCAGGCTTCTCTCCTTAGAGATCCTTAGAACCCTTAGAATCCTGCTCTTGCGTCGTTCTTTATGGGACATCCTTGAGCCATCCAACAGGTCTCGACTGTCCCACAGGAGTCCTTGTGCATGGACCACCTCACAACTCATATCATGGAAAGCTTCCAAGGTCACATGATGCCCCCAATCTTCATGAAGGCGGATCATGGAAAGAAACTCCAACCTGACCCAACGGCTGATCTTCGCCTTGACTTCAGATGCACGAGATCTTGATTAAGCTCTTCAGAGTGCACCTGCTGTGCCCTCACCCCAAAACCTAAGCATAACTAGTGTTCTCAGACTTCCGTCCTCACTCTCCTGGACCACACGCCCTCCATTTTGGGATTTCCGATGACACAGTGCTGCACTCTGCCTGCCCTCTAGAAGAAAAACGTTGCCCTATGGGTCTACCCAGAAACCTCAAATGAGGATAAACCTGCATGCCACTCAACTGTACACCAATTATATAGTCTAGCCTGTGCACTAATGCCCTGTCTGACACAACCTGAGGCCTGAATTCCCAACCGACACCCAGACAGCTTGCCGTACACTGAGAACATCTGAACCGCCATGGCCTTAGGTTGCCATCTCTTTCCAACCTGGTTTTCAGGCTACAGAAACCTAGACCTTATCTCTACTCATTTCCCATGGGTGAACGTGATGCAGAAATCATAACACCTCTTTCCCTCTCGCCAGAATCTTGTGGTTGGCATCTTATCCAAAGTTCAGTGTAGGACCCCTGTAGGGCCTACAGGAGTAGTAGTAGGGCCCCTGAGGATAGTGTAGGGTCCCTGAGGCCCTGCCCATGCTTAAGAGCTGCGGTGGGCACAAACACACATTGGGACCCTCAGTTTGAGCCCTGTCCTCAAGTAAAGCCTCTTAGTGGCTGGACCATGACCCGGCATATGGGCCTGCCATGCCCCAAGTCACCCAATCTTAACCAGATGTAGAGACATCTAGTCACCCCTACTCAGGGCTCTGCTCTGGAATCCCTCTTTGGTGGGACATTTGAGGTAAGTAAACACAGAAAGGATTCCTCCCACCCACAGAATGACCCCAATCACTTGGGATCAGGCCATACCCAGAGAGAAAGACTCCTCCATGGCCCATGAGGCCAGCCCGACATTCCACGGCCACTATTGACACAAAATCCAGAGACATAAGCCTCACCCTTAAGTCATAGCCCAAAAAATTATCCTCATAGTCTGTAGATCGGGCCTGCCATACCTATGTCTCCAAACCGTGTTTTCAGACTTCTATCCTGACATCCCTGTCCCACACACCCTCCAGGCTGAGGCGCCTGGAGCCACACCTCAGGACTGTGCCTGCCCTCTCCAAGGAAATTCTTCCCATTCCATTGGCCACAACCCTACAGATTAGGAGAAACCTCCAAAGTCCCAGAGGCCATTCCAATAGTGTAGGCCGCCCAGTACAAAGAGGGGTGATCTGTCACAAGCTGAGCAACGACCTCAACTCACCCGTAGACAGATATCCCAAGAGAAAGGTATTAAACTGGACAGGCCCCTAGAACGTAATTGGTTCCATTGCTTTTGTTTCTAAGCATCTCTCCTCAGAGGCATGTTTTCCAATACCAGCATATGGGGGATTCCAGAGATAACAATCAGAACAAATCTTGTCTCCACATGGGAAACTTATCCTTTGGAGCTCTGTAAAAATCTCTAGTTAGGAGAAATCTTCAGTTAACCGGAGCCACCGCCCTATTCCAAGGTCTCCATGGACACAAACCCGCATTATGACCATTCGGCAGGAGAGTACATTTCAACTCAGCCCCGTTGATTACTCCCCCAGAGCCAGAATATCAAACCTGCCTTGTCGCTAGGAGACAACTGGAATGCAAAGCAGACTCTCTAGGCATCCATCGTTGGAATCCTGCTCTGGCGCCGTTCCATATGGGATGTCCTGGGGGCCTTCCAACAGGTCTTGACTGTCCCGCAGAAGGAATCCTTGCAGATTGGAGCATCTCACAACTCCTATCGTGGGAAAACCTACATGGCCTCATGAGAAGCTCCCCTGTATAAAGGGGCCATCATGGACAGAAACTCCAACCTGAGCCCACTTCTGATCCATTGCTTTGGTTTCTATGTATCTCTCCTCAGAGGCCTGGTTTCCAATATCAGAATATGGGGGTTTCCTAAGGAAACAATCAGAACTGGTATCATCTCCACATGAGAAACTTGCTCTTTGGAGCTGTGTCAATACCTCAGGTTAGGAGGATCCTTCAAGGCGCTGGTATCATGGCCCAATTCCAAGGTCTCCAAGGACACAAACTTACATTATGATCCATCCTCAGGAGAGTCCATTTCAAATCCGCCCACTCGGCTGCTCACCCAGAACCAGCAGATCAAACCTGCCTTGTCACTAGGAGACAGTTGGAATGCTAGGTGGGCTGCCCAGGCATCCATTCTTAGAACCCTGCTCTGGAGAATTTCTTTATGGGATGTCTTGAATCCAACCAACCTGTCTTGACTGTCTCGCTGAATGAATCCTTGTGGTTTGAAGCATCACACAATCCCACTGTGAGAAAACCTCCATTTCCTCATGATGCCCCACACCTTCATAAATGGGCCATCATGGACAGAAACTCCATCCTAAGCCAAAGTCTGATCCGCGCCCTGAATTCAGAAGCACGAGATCTCGATTCAGCACTTGAGAGTGTGCCTGCTGTGCCCTCGCCCCGAAACCTAAGCCTAACTTGTGTTCTCAGACTTCCGTCTTCACAATCCTGGCCACACCCCTCCAGTTTGGCAATTCTGGAGACACAATGCAGCACTCTGCCTGCCCTCCAGAAGAAAAATGTTGCCCTATAGGGCTAACCAGAAACGCCAAATGAGTAACAACCTGCATGCCACTCGACCATACCCCAATTATAAAATCTAGCCTGTGCACTAAAGCCCTGTCTGACACAGCCTGTAGGCAGACCTCCAGTCCAACACCCAGACAGCTGGCCGTACACTGAGCATATCAAACCCATAATGGCTTTCGGCGATCATCTCTACCCAACCTCAGTTTTCACCTTCAGAACCTAGACCTTATCTCCACTCACTGCTCAGGAGTGAACGTGATACAAGAATCAGAACTTCTCCTTCGCCATGGCAAGAAACCTTGTGGTTGGCATGTTGTCCAACGTTCATTGTAGGAGAAAGCAGCATGGACTATGAGGCCCCACCTATCCCTGAGGGCTACAATTTGCACAAACACACATTGTGACCCTCAGCGTGAGCCCTATCCTCATGTAAAGCCTCTTAGTGACTGGAACAACAGCCCACATATGGGGCTTGCCAAGCCCCTAGTCCCCCAATCTCAACCAGAGTTAGAGATGTCTAGTCACTCCTACTCAGGGCTCTGCTCTGGAATCCCTCTTTGGTGGGACACCTGAGGTTAAAAAAAAAAAAAATACAGAAAGGACTCTTCCCATCCACAGAATGATCCCAACCACTTGGGATCAGGCCAAATCACCAGAGAAAGACTTGTCCATGGCCCTTGAGGACACCCCGACATTCCACGGCCACCGTAGGCACAAAATCCAGAGACAAAAGCCTGAGCAAACGCCACATACTCGCCCTTTGTTCATAGCAAGGAAAATTCTCACGGTCTGTAGATCGAGCCTTCATACATACATCCCCAAACCTAAGCTGAGTTTGTGTTTTCAGACTTCTGTCCCCACAGTCCTGGCCCACACACCATCCAAGCTGGGGCCCCTGGAGCCACACCTCAGGACTGTGGCTTCCCTCTCCAGGGGAATTCTGCCATTTCCATTGGCCACAACCCTATAGATTAGGAGAAACCTCCAAACTCCCCGAGGCCATCCCAATAGTGTTGGCTGCCCAGGACAAACAGGGATGATCTTTCACAAGGTAGGAAACTACCTCCACTCAGACCCAGAGACAGATATCCCCATAGAATAAGATTGAACTGGACAGGCACTTAGGCCCTAATCAGATCCATTGCTTTTGTTTCCAGGCATCTCTCCTCAGAGGCCTGGTTACCAATACCAGCATATGGGGGATTACTGAGGCACTCATAGAAAAATCTCGTCTCCACATAGGAAATGTACTCTTTGGAGCTCTATAAAAACCTCTGTTTAGGAGAATCTTTCAGGGCCCTGGATCAAGCGCCCCATTCCAAGGTCTCCATGGACTTAAACCCACATTATGATCTATCCTCGGTAGAGTCCATGTCAACTCATCCCCCTTGGTTTCTCCCCCAGGGCCTGCAGATCAAACCTGCCTTGTTGCTAGGAGACAACTAGAATGGGAGGCGGGCTGCCCAGGCATCCATCCTTAGAACCCTACTCTGGAGTCGTTCCATATAGGACATCCTAGAGCCATCCAACAGGTCTCAAGTGTCCCACAGAAGGAATCTTTGCAGTCTGGTGCATCTCGCAACTCCCATTGTGGGAAAATCTTCATGGCCCCTTGAGACGCTCCACTTTATAAAGGGGCCATCATGGACAGAAACTCCAACCTGAGCAAACGTCTGATATTCGCCCTGGCTTCAGGTGCATGAGATCTTGATTCAGTTCTGCAGAGTGTGCCTTCTGTGCCCTCACCCCAAAAACTAAACCTAGCTTGTGTCCTCAGACTACCGTCCTCACACCCCTGGCCCAAAAGCCCTACAATTTGGCAATACTGGGGCCACAATGCAGCACTCTGCCTGCCCTCCAGAAGAAAAACGTTGCCTTATGGAGCTACCTAGAAACCCGAATGAGGATCAACTGAACGCCACACGACTGCACCCTAAATATACAGTCTACACTGTCTAATGCCCTGTCTGACACAGCATGAGCCCACACCTCCAGACCTACGCTCAACAGCTAGCCACACACTGAGCTCATTGTACCCATCAGGTCCTTAGGTCTTCATCTCTTCCCAACCTAGGTTTTCGGGTTTCAGAACCTAGACCTAAACTCCAATCACTGTCCAGGGGTGAACGTGATGCAGAAATCACAACTCTTCCTTCGCCATGGCCGGAAACCTTGTGGTTGGCATATTCTCCAACGTTCAGTGTAGGAGAATCCAGCGTGGCCCATTAGGCCGTTCCCATGCTTGAGGGCCTTGTTGGGCACAAATAGGCATTGTGACCCTCAGCATGAGCCCTGTCCTCAAGGAAGACCTCTCAGTGTCTGAATCAAGTGCCCACATATTGGACTTGCCATGCCCCTAGGCCCCCAAACTTAAACAGAGGTGGGGTTATCCAGTTGTCCCTCCCAAGGACTCTGCTCTGGAGTCCCTCTTTTATTGGCACACATGAGGTACATAAAATAAAATAAAAAAAAAAAAAAAACAGAAAGGAAACCTCCCATCCCACAGAATGTACCCAAACTCTTGGGATTGGGTCAAATCCTCAGAGAAGGAAAGCCGTGCACAACCCATGAGGCCACGCCAGCATTCGACGCACATTGTTGACACAAATCCAGAGACAAAACCTGAGCAAGCACCTCAAACTCACCCTTTTTCATATCCCGAAGTGTTATCACGGTCTGTAGATTGGGCGTGCCATACCTATGTCCCCAATCCTAAGCGGAATTTGTGTTTTCAGACTTCTGTCCCCACAGGCCTGGCCCACACACCCTCAAGGCTGGGGCCCTAGAGCCAAACTCAGAACTGTGCCTGCCCTCTCCAGGGGATTTCTGCCCATTCCATTGGAAATAACCCTATAGATTAGGAGAAACTCCAAAATCCCGAGGCCATTCCCAATATTATAGGCTGCCCAGGACAAACAGGGGCGATCTGACACAAGCCGAGCAACTACCTCCCCTCAGATCCATAGACACGTATCCCCAGGAAAGAGATTGAACCAGACAGGCACCTAGGCCCTAATCATATCCATTGCTTTTGTTTCCAGGCATCTCTCCTCAGAGGCCTGGTTTCCAATACCAGCATATGGGAGATTCCTTAGGCACTCATCAAAACAATTCTCTTCTCTACATAGGAAACGTACTCTTTAGAGCTCCATCAAAACCTCCGGTTATGAACATCCCTCAAGGCCCCGGATCAAGCACCCCATTCCAAGGTCTCCATGGACACAAATGCACATTATGACCAATCCTCAACTCACCCATTTCAACACACCCGCCTCGGTTACTCCCCTAGATCCAGCAGATCGAACTTGCCTTGGCGCTATGAGACACCTGGAATGGGAGGCAGGCTGCCCAGGCATCCATCCTTAGAACCCTGCTCTGGATAACTTCCTCATGGGATGTCCTGGAGCCATCCAGCAGGTCTCGACTGTCCCACGGAAGGAATCATTGCGGTTTGGAGCATCTCACAATTCCCATCGTGGGAAAACCTCCATGGCCTCGTGACACCCTCCTCTTCATGAATGGGCCGTCATGGACAGAAACTCCAACCTGAGCCAACGTCTGATCCTAGCTCTGTCTTCAGGTACACGGGATCTCGAATCATCTCTGCAGAGGGTTCCTGCCGTCCCCTCACCCCGAAATCTAAGTCTGGCTTGTGTTCTCAGAATTTTTTCCTCACACTCCCGGCCCACAAGCCTTCCAGTTTGGGAACTCTGGAGCCACAATGTGGCACTGTGTCTTCCTTCCAGAAGAAAAACGTTGCCCTCTGGGGCTACCCAGTAACCACAAATGAGTACCAACCTGCACGAAACTCGACTGCACCACAATGATAAAGTCTGGCCTGGGCACTAATTCCCTGTCTGCCACAGCCTGAGCCTGCACCTCCCAACACACACGCAACAGCTGGCCGAACACTGAGCACATCAGACACACCATGGCCTTAGGTCTTCATCTCTTCCCAACCTCACTTTTTCGGCTTCAGAACCTAGACCTTAAATCCAATCACAGCCCAGGAGTGAAAGTGTTGCAGAAATTAGAACTCCTTCTTCCCCATGGCCAGAAAACTTGTGGTTGCCATATTGTGCAACGTTCAGTGTAGGAGAAACCAGCATGGTACATTAGGCCACGCCCTGACTTGAGGGGCTCCTTGGGCACAAAAACACATTGTGAAACTCAATGTGAGCCCTATGCTCAAGGAAGGCCTCTCAGTGTCTGGACCAAGAGCCCACATATGGCGCTGGCCACGTTCTTAGGTCCCAATGTTAACCAGAGTGCTGGTTGTCCATTCCCCCCTCCCCAGGACTCTGCAGTGGAATCCCTCTTTTGGTGGTCCACCTGAGGTAAAAAAAAAAAAAAAAAAAACAGAAAGGCCTCCTCCCTTCCCACAGAATGACCCCAAACTCTTGGGTTTGGGTCAAATCCCCAGAAAGGGAGCCTCATCGATGTCCCATGAGGACACCCTATCATTCCATGGCAATCGGTGACACATATCCAGAAAAAAATAAGCATGAGCAAGCACCTCACTTTCGCCCTTTGTTCATATCCCGAAGAGTTCTCCTCACGGTCTATATATCGGGCCGGCCATACCTAAAGACCCAAACCTAAGTGGAGTTTGTGTTTTCAGACTTTTGTCCAAATATCCTGGACCACACACGCTCCATACTTGGGTCCCTGGAGCCACACCTCAGGACTGTGCTTCCCTTTCAAGAGAATTCTTCCCATTCCATTGGCCACAACCTTGCAAATTAGGAAAAACCTCCAAAGTTACCGAGGCCATCCCAATAGTGTAGGCCGCCCAGGACAAACAGGTGTGATCTCAAACCAGCTGAGCAACTACCTCCACTCAGACAAAAGATGTCCCCAGAGAAGAATATTGAACCGGACAGGCCCCTAGACCCTAATCAGATCCATTGCTTTGGTTTCCAGGCATCTCTCCTCAGAGGCCTCATTTCCAATACCAACAAATGGTGGTTTCCTGAGGCACCAATAAGAACAAATCTCGTCTCCCCATGGAAAACTTGCTCATTGGAGCTTTGTTACCACCTCTGGTTAGGAGAATCCTTCAGGGCCCTGGTGCCACTGCCCCATAACAAGGTCTCAATGGACTCAAACCAACATTAAGACCATCCTCAGGAAAGTCCATTTCAACCCATTTAAGACCATCCTCCGGAAAGTCCATTCCAACTCAGCCCCCTCTGATGCTACCCCAAGCCAGCAGATCAAACGTTTCTTGTTGCTAGGAGACAATTGAAATTGAGGCTGTCTGCCCAGGCATCCATACTTAGAACCCTGTTCTGGCAAAATACCTTATGAGACGTCCTGGAGCCATCCAACAAATCTTAATTGTCCCACAGAAGGAATCCTTGCGGTTTGGAGCATCTCACAACTCTAATAGTGGGAAAACCCCCATGGCCTCATAATGCCCCCCCATTCATGAAGAGGCCAACATGGACAGAAACTCCAACCTGAGCCAAAATCTGATCCTCGACCTGACTTCAGACTCATAAGATCTCAATTCAGTTCTGCAGAGTGTGCCTGCCATGTCCATTCCCCGAAACCTAAGCCTAGCTTGTGTTCTCAGACTTCCGTCCTCACTCTCCTGGCCCACACCCCTCCAGTTTGGGAATTCCGAAGCCACAATGCAGCACTCTGCCTGCCCTCCAGAAGAAAAACTTTGCCCTATGCTGCTAATAAGAAACCCCAAATGATTATCTAATGCATGCCACTCGACTGTAAAGCAATTATACAGCCTACCCTGAATACTAATGCCCTGTCTGGCACAGCCTGAGACAAGACATCCCAAACGACACCTAGACAGCTGGCTCCAACCTGGACACAAGGGACCCGCTATGGCTGTAGTTCGTCATCTCTTCCCAACCTCGGTTTTCAGGCTTCAGAACCTAGACCTTATCTCCAATCACTGCCCAGGGGTGTACGTGATGCAGAAATTAGAATTCCTCCTTCCCCATGGCCAGAAACCTTGTGGTTGGCATGTTGTCCAACGTTCAATGTGGGAAAACCTGCATTGTCGGAAAGGCCACGCCAGTGCTTGAGGGCCGCCTAGGGCACAGACATGCATTGTGACCTGTAGCGTGAGTCCCGTATTAAAGTAACGCCTCTCAGTGGCTGGACCAAGATCCTGCCTATGGGGCTTGTCATATCCATAGGCCCCCAGGCTTAACCAGAGAGCGAGTATTCCAGTTGTCAGTACCCACTGCTATGCTCCAGAATCCCTCTACTGGGGGGACACATGAAGCAGAAAACAGGACTCTTCCCTACCCACAGAATGACCCCAAACTCTTGGGGGCTGGACAAACTACCAGAGAGGGAGACTTCTACGACCCATGAGGCAACTCCTACATTAAACGGCCATTGTGGACAAAATATCCAGAGACAAAAGACTGAGCGACTGCCTCCCTCTCACCCTTCTTTCATATCCAGAGGAGCTCCCCTCACGGACTGTAGATCAGGCCTGCCATAACCTCGGCCCCAAACCTGAGCTGAGTTTGGGTTTTTGGATGTCTGTCTGCACAGCCGTGGCCCACACCGCCTTCAGGCTGGGGTCTCTGGAGCCACACCACAGAACTGTGCCTGCTCTCTCCTAAGAAACTGCCCGTTCCATTGGCCACAACTCTACAAAACAGTAGAAACCTCAAGGTCCCCAAGGACATCCCACAACCGCAAGCCGCACTGGACAAACAGGGGTACTATGACACCAGCTGAGCAACTACTACCTCCATGCAGACACACAGACTGATATCCGCAGAGACAGAAGATTGAACCAGACAGGCCCCTTGGCCCTATTATGAACTCTTGCTTTGGTGTCCAGGTATCACTCCTCAGAGGCCTGGGTTCGAAGACCAGCCTATGGGGCTATCCTGAGGCACCAGACAGAACACCACACATCTCCGCATGAAAAGCTTCCTTGTTGGGGTTGTGTCAAACCCTTCGGGTTGGAGAATCCTGCAGAGTCCCTTAGCTACTGCCACATTCCAAGGTCTCCATGGCCACCAACCCACATTATGACTCATCCTCAGGAAAGTCCATTTAAACTCAGCCTTCTGGGTAGCTCACCGAAGAGCCCACAGATTGAGCGTGCCTTGTCTCGACCAGGCAATGGGAAGATGAGTTGGCGTTTCTCGGCATCCATGCTTAGGCCCCTGCTCTCGAGTCTTTCTGTATGGGGCATCCTGGAACCATCCAATAGTACTCGACTGTCCTGAAGAAGGAAACTTTGAAGTTTGGAGCAGCTCACAACTCCCAGAGTAAGGAATCCTCCCTGGCCTCATGACGCCCCCTACCCCTTCAGGAAGGGGCCGTCATGGACACAAACTCCAGCTTGAGGCAACATCTGATACTCGCCCTGACCTCAGAGGCAGGAGATCTCGATTCAGCCTCTGCACAGTGGGCCCAAACCTCGTGCTACCTTGTGTTTTCAGACTTCCTTCCTCACACTCCTGGCAAACATGTCCTCAAGACTTGGAATTCTGGAACCAAAATGCAGCCCTATGCTGGCCCTCCAGAAGAAAAACGTTGCTCTATGGGAATCTCCATAAACCCCAAATGAGGATCAACCTGCTCGGTTCTCGACCTCACCCCAATTGGATTGTTCGGGTTGTCAGTTCATCCCTCCCCAGAGCTCTGCTTTGGAATCCCTCTTTTGGTGGGACACCTGAGGTAACAATACTAAAAGGACTCCTCCCATCCTTCAGATTGACCCAAAACAATTGGGATTGGACCAAATTCACAGAGAGGAAGTCTCGTCCATGGCCCATGAGGCCTCCCCGAGATTCCACAGCCATCGTTGACAACAAATCCAGAGACAAAATCTGAGCAAGCGCCTCACACTCGCTCTTCTGTCGTATCCCGAAGAGTTCTCCTCACGGTCTGTAGATCGGGCCTGCCATACTTACTTCCCAAACCTAAGCCGAGTTTGTGTTTTCCGACTTCTGTCCCCACATTCCTGGCCCACAGACCCTTCAGGCTGGGGCCCTTGGAGCCACACATCAGGACTGTGCCTGTCCATACCACGGGAATTCTGCCCATTCCATTGTCCACAATCGTACAAATTAGGAAAAACCTCGAGAGTCCCCAAGGACATCCCAATAATGTAGGCCGCCCAGGACAAACAAGGTTCATCTGAAACCAGCTGAGCATTTACCTCTACTCAGTGTAGATGGATGTCCCCAGAGAAGAAGATTGAATCAGACAAGCCCCTAGGCCTAAATCAGATTCATTGCTTTCGGTTACAGGTATCTCTCCTCAGAGGCCTGGTTTCCAATATTAGCATATGGGGATTTCATGAGGCAGCAATCAGAACAAACCTCTTCTCCACATGGGAAAATTATCCTTTGAAGATGTATCAAAACCTCCAGTTAGGAGAATCCTTCAGGGCCTGTGTGCCACTGCCCCATTACAAGGTCTCCATAGACACAAAAGCACATTAGGACCCATCCACAGGAGAGTCCATTTCAACTGAGCGTATTCGGTTGCTCCGCGAGATCCAGCAGATCTAACTTCTCTTGTTGCTAGGAGACAATTGGAATGTGAGGTGGCCAACCCCTCCATCCATCCTTAAAACCCTGCTCGGAATCATTGGCCTGGAGTCAACCAAAAGGTCTCAATGGTCCTGCAGAAGAATCTTTGCAGTTGGGAGCTTCTCAGAACTCCCATCGTGAGAGAACCCCCATGGACACATGATCCCCCCCCCCTTCATAAAGGGGCCATCAGGGACATAAGGTCCAACCTGAGCGATCGTCTGATCCTCACCCTGACTTCAGATGCACGAGATCTCAGTTCAGGTCTGTAGATTGTGCCTGCCATGTCCTCACCCAGAAACCTAAGCCTTGCTTGTGTCCTCAGACTTCTGTCCACAGACTACTGCCTCACAAGCCCTCCAGTTTGGCAATCCAGAATAACAATGCAGCACTCTACCTGCCCTGCAGAAGAAATACATTGCCCTCTGGGGCTACCTAGAAACCCCAAATGAAGATCAACCTGCACGACACTTGGCTATACCCAAAATATATAGGATGGCCTGGGCAATAATGCACTTTCTGACACAGCCTGAGCCTGGACCTCCTAGGCCCACCCAGAGAGCTGGTTACAAACGGAGAACTTCAGACCCCTCAAGCCTTAGGTCGTTATCCCTTCCGAACCTCAGTTTTCAGGCTTCAGAACCTAGACCTTATCTCCAATCACTGCCCAGGTTTGGAAAAGATGCAGAAATCAGAACTCCTTCCAGATGGCAGGAAAACTTGTGGTTGGCTTGTTGTCCAACGTTCAGTGTAGTGGAAACCAGTGTGTCCCTTGAGGCCCCGCCATTGCTCGCAGTCGAGATAGGTAGCAAACACACATTGTGACCCTCAGCCTTAGCCCAGTCCTCAGGTAAGGCCTCTCAGTGCGTGGATGAAGACACAGCATATTGGGCTTGCCACGCCCCTAGGCCCCAAATTTTAACCATAGTTCGTGGTTTCACTCTTCCCCAGGGCTCTGCTTTGGAATTCCTCTTTTGGTGGGACACCTTAGGTAACAACCCTGAAAGGAGTCCTCCATCCAACAGATTGACCAAAAACAATTGGGATCAGACCAAATCCACAGAGAGGAAGATTTGTCCATGGCCCATGAGGCCTCCTCGACATTCCACGGCCATCGCTGAAACAAAATCCAGAGACAGAAGTCTGAGCAAGCGCCTCAGACTCGCACTTTCTTCATATCCTGAAGATGTCTTCTCATGGTTTGTAGATCGGGCCTGCCATACATACGTCCCCAAACATAAGCTGAGTTTGTGTTTTCAGACTTCTGTCCTCAAAGTCCTGGGCCACATGCCCTCCAGGCTGGTGAACCTGGAGCCACACATTAGGACTGTGGCTACCCAATCCATGGGAATTCTGCCCATTCCATTGTCCAAAATCGTACAAATTAGGAGAACCCTCCAATGTCTCTGAGGCCATCCCAATAGTATAGGTCGCCCGGGACAAAAAAGGGCAGTCTGACACAGGTGTGCATCTAACTCCACTCAAACCCTAGAAGGATGTCCCCAGAGATGAAGATTGAACCAGACAGGACCCTAGGCCAAAATCGGATTCATTGCTGTGGTTTACAGGCATGTCTCCTCAAAACCCTGGATTCCAATACAAGCAATGAGGGTTTTCCTGAGGCACCCATCAGAACAAACCTCGTCTCCACAAGGAAACTTGTGCATGGGAGCTATGTCAAAAGCTTAGGAGAATACTTAAGGGTCCCGGTGCCACCACCCCATTCCAAGGCCCTCATGGACACAAACACACCTTAGACCCATCCTCAGGAAAGTCCATTTCAACTCAGCCACCCCGGTTGCTCCCGCAGAGCCATCAGATCTAAAGTGTCTTGTCGCTAGGAGACAATTGGAATGCGAGGCGGGCTTCCCAGGCATCCATCCTCGAACGATGGTCTGGACTCATCCATATGGGATGTCCTGGAGCTGTCCAACAGGTCTCAATTGTCCCGCAGAAGGATTCCTTGGAGGGGGCATCCCACCACTCCCAACGTGGGAAAACCTCCACGGCCTCGAGATTCGGCTCCCTTTATGAAGGGGCCGTCATGAACAGAAAATCCAAGCTGAGCCAACGTCTGATCCTCGCTCTGACTTCAGATGCATGAGATATTGCTTCAGATCTTCAGGGGGTACATGCCGTGCCCTCGCCCTGAAACCCAAGTCTAGCTGTCCCTAGGAACCAATTTTAACCAGATTTCTGATGGTCCAATCGCCCCTCCCCAGGGCTCTACTCTGGAATCCTTCATATGGTGGGACCCCTGAGTTTGAAAAACAAAACAAAACAACAACAACAAAAAACGGACTTCTTCCGTCCCACAGAATGACCCCAAACTCTTTGGATTGGGCCAAAACCCCAGGGAGTAAGACTCGTCCATTTCCCATGAAGTCACCCGGGAATTTCATGACCAAAAATGGCATGATATCCAGAGATAAATACTTGAGCAAGAGCCTCACACTCGCCCTTTTTTCATATCCCGAAGAGTTCTCCTCATGGTCTGTAGATCACTCCTGCCATACCTATGACCCGGAACATAAGCCGAGTTTGTGTTTTCAGACAACTGTCCAAACAGCCCTGGCCTAGACACCCTACAGGCTCACGCCCTGGAGCCAAAACTGACGACTGTGCTTGCCCTCTGCAAAAGAATTGTATGTGCCCATTCCAATGGCCACAGCGCTACTAATAGGATAAACCTCCAAATTCTCTGAGGCCATCCCAAGAGTGGTGGCTTCCCAGGACAAACAGGAGCAATCTGAGCCCATCTGAGAACCAACCTGCACTCAGACTTGTAGACTGATATCCCCAGAGGTAAAAAGGAACGAACAGGCTAGGCCCTAATCGGATCCATTGCTTTGGTTTACAGGCATCTCTCCTCAGAGGCCTGGATTTCAGTACCAGCATATGGCTGTTTCTTGACTCACCCACCAGAACAAATCTCATCTACACATGGGAAACTTGCACGTGAGAGTGATATCAAAGCCTCTGTTTGGAGAACCCTTCATGGCCCCAGTGCCACCGTGTCATTCCAAGTTATCCATAGACACAAAAAAACATTAGGACCCATCCACAGGAGAGTCCATTTCAACTCAGCGTTTTCGGTTGCTCCGCGAGATCCAGCAGATCTAACTTGTTTTTTTGATAGGAGACAATTGGAATGCGAGGTGGGCTACCCAGCCATCCATCTTTAGAACCCTGCTCGGAATCGTTGTCCTGAAGCCAAAGAACAGGTCTCAATCGTCGTGCAGAAGAATCTTTGCTGTTGGGAACTTCTCACAACTCCCATCGTGAGAAAACACCCATGGCCTCGTGATCCCCCCCCCCTTCATGAAGTGGCCCTCAGGGACATAAGGTCCAACCTGAGCGATCGTCTGATCCTCACCCTGACTTCAGATGCACGATATCTCGGTTCAGATCTGTAGATTGTGCCTGCCATGTCCTCACCCAGAAACCTAAGCCTAGCTTGTATCCTCAGACTTCCATCCTCAGACTAATGGCCGACAAGCCCTCCAGTTTGGCAATCCAGAATTATAATGCAGCACTCTGCCTGCCCTCCAGAAGAAAAACATTGCCCTCTGGGGCTACCCAGAAACCCCAAATGAAGATCAACCTGCACGCCACTTGGCTGTACCCAAAATATATAGGATGACCTGGGCAATAATGCCCTTTCTGACAGAGCCTGAGCCTTGACCTCCTGGCCCCACCCAGACAGCTTGCCGCTCACTGAGCACATAGGACCAGCCATTGCCTTGGTTGTTATCTCTTCCCAACCTCAGTTTTCTGATTTCAGATCCTAGACCTTATCTCCAATCACTGCCCAGGTTTGAAAATGATGCAGAAATCAGAACTCCTTCCCAATGGCAAGAACCTTGGGGTTGGCTTGTTGTCAAACGTTCAGTGTAGTGGAAACCTCTTTGTCCGATGAGGCCCCTCCAGATCTTCAGGGGGTACATGTCGTGCCCTCGCCCTGAAACCCAAGTCTAGCTTGTGTTCTCACACTTCCATCCTCACACTCCTGGCCCCGAAGCCTAGAGTTTGGCAATTCCGGGCCATAATTGCAGCACTCTGCCTGCCCTCTAGAAAAAATATATTGCCTAATGAGCTGCCCGGGCACATTAAATGAGAATAAACCTACACGGCACTCGAATGCACCCAAAATATATAGTCTAACCTGGGCAGTAATGCACTGTCTGACACAACATGAGCCGGGACCTCCTGAGCAACACCAAGACAGCTTACCGCACACTGAGCACATCAGACCCGCCATGTCCTTATGTCATCATCTCTGCCCTACCTCAGTTTTCAGGCTTCAGAACATAGACCTTATCGCCAATCACTGCACAGGTGTGACTGTGATGCAGAAATCAGAACTCCAACTTACCCAAGGCAAGAAACCTTGTGGTTGCCATGTTGTCCTACGTTCAGTGTAGGAGAAACCAGCATTCACCCTGAGGTCACGCCATTCTTCAGTGTGATGAGGGCATAAACACGCATTGTGACCCTAAGCGTGATTCCTGACCTCTAGTAAATCCTCTCAGTGGCTGGATCATTAGTTGTCATGACGGGCTTCACATGTCACTATGATCCAATATTTAATCAGATTTCTGGTTGTCCAGTCGCCCCTCCCCAGGTCTCTGCTCTGGAATCCCTCATTTGGTGGGACACCTGAGTTTGAAAAACAAAACAAAACAAATCAACAACAACAGAACAACGGACTTCTTCCATCGCACAGAATGACCCCAAACTCTTTAGACGGGGCCAAACCCCCAGAGAGGAAGACTCGTCCATTTCTCATGAAGTCACCCGGAAATTTCACGACCATGAGTGACACGATATCCAGAGACAAAAACTTGAGCAAGAGCCTCACACTCGCCCATTTTTCATATCCCAAAGTGTTCTCCTCATAGTCTGTAGATCAGTCCTGCCATACCTATGACCTGAAACATAAGCCGAGTTTGTGTTTTCAGACAACTGTCCCAACAGCTCTGGCCTACACACCCTACAGGCTCAGGCCCCTGAGGCCATACCTGAAGACTGTGCTTGCCCTCTCCAAGGGAATTTATGTGCCCATTCCAATGGCCACAACCCTACTAAGAGGATAAACCTCCAAATTTCCTGAGGCCATCCCAATAGTTGTGGCTTCCCAGGACAAACAGGGGAAATCTGAGCCCATCTGAGCACCTACCTGCACTCAGACCCGTAGACTGATGTCCCCTGAGGTAATAAGGAACGAACAGGCCCCTAGGCAACTATCGGATCCATTGCTTTGGTTACGAGGCATCTCTCCTCAGAGGCCTGAGGTTCAATAACAGCATATGGCTGTTTCTTGACTCACCATAGAACAAATCTCATCTAAACATGGGAAACTTGCACAATGGAGCTGTGTGAAAGCCTCTCTTTAGGAGAACCCTTCAGAGCCCCAGAGCCACCGCTTCATTCCAAGGTCTCCATAGACACAAAATCATATTAGGTCACATCCAAGGGAGAGTCCATTTCAACTCAGCCTCCTCGGTTGCTCCGCCAGGCCAGCAGATCTGACCTGCTGAATGCGAGGTGGGCTACCTAGCCATCCATCCTAAGTACCCTGCTCAGAATCGTTGTCCTGGAGCCAACCAACAGGTCTCAATGGTCCTGCAGAAGAATCTTTGCTGTTGAGAACTTCTCATTTCCTCCATCGTGGGAAAACCCCCAGGGCCTCACGATCCACACCCGCCTTCAAGAAGGGCCCATCAGGGACAGAATGTCAACGTGAGCGATGGTCTGATTCTCGCACTGACTTCAGAAGGATGAGATCCTGATTCAGGTCTGTAGATTGTGCCTTCCATATCCTCACCGAGAAACTAGGCCTAGCTTGTGTTCTCAGACTTCCGTCCTCAGACTACTGAACCACAAACCCTCCAGTATGGCAATCCAGAACTACAATGCAACACTCTGCCTGCCCTCCAGAAGAAAAACATTGCCCTCTGGGGCTACCCAGAAACCCCAAATGAGGATCAACCTGTACGCCATTCGGGTGTACCCCAAATATATAGGCTGACCTGGGCACTAATGCCCTTTCTGACACAGCCTGAGCCAGGACCTCCTGGCCCCACACAGACAGCTGGCTGCACACTGAGCACATCGGATCCGCCATGGCCTTATGTCGTCATCTGTTTTCAATCTCGGTTTTAAGGATTCAGAACCTAGAACTTATCTCCAATCACGGCCTGGGTTTGAAAATGATGCAGAAATCAGAACTCTTTCCCCATGGCAAGAAACCTTGTGGTTGGCATGTTGTCCAAGGTTCAATGTACTTGAAACCAGTGTGGCCCATGAGGCCAGCCCATGCTTGTGGGCCACATTGGTCACAAACACACATTGTGACCCTCAGCCTGATCCCAGTCCTCAGGTAAGGCCTCTCAGTGGCTGGATGGAGAGACAGCATATTGGGCTTGCCATGCCCCTAGGCCACAATTTTTAACCATAGTTCAGGTTTTCCCTTCACTCTTCCCCAGGGCTCTGCTTTGGAATTCCTCTTTTGGTGGGACTGCTGAGGTAACAAGCCTGAAAGGAGTCTTCCCATCCCACAGATTGACGAAAAACAATTGGGATCTGGCCAAATCCACAGAGAGCAAGATTCGACCATGGCCCATGAGGCCTCCCCAACATTCCACGGCCATCGCTGATACAAAATCCAGAGACAAAAGAATTAGCATGCGCCTCAGACTCGCTCATTCTTCATATCCTGTAGAGTTCTTCAGATAAGAACCTACACGGCACTAGAATGCACACAAAATATATAGTATAACCTGGGCACTAATGCACTGTCTGACAACCTGAGCCCGGGCCTCGTGACCAACACGCAGACAGCTGACCGCACACTGAGCACAGCAGACCCGCCATGGCCTTAGGTCATCATCTCTTCCCTACCTCAGTTTTCAGGCTTCAGAACCTAGACCGTATCTCCAATCACTGCAAGGGGTGACTGTGATGCAGAAATCAGAACTCTTCCTTACCCATGGCAAGAAACATTCTGGGGGCATGTTGTCCAACATTCAGTGTAGGAGAAACCAGCATTCACCCTGAGGCCCCGCCCATTCTTGAGTGCGACGAGGGCAAAAACACGCATTGTGACCCTCAGCGTGAGTCCTGTCCTCTAGTACGTCCTCTCAGTGGCTGGACCATTAGATGTCATAATGGGCTTGACATGTCCCTAGGCCCCAATTTTTAACCAGATTTCTGGTTGTCTAGTCGCCACTCCCAAGGGCTCTACTCTGGAATCCCTCATTGGGTGGGACACCTGAGGTTGAAAAACAAAAAAACAAAACAAATCAACAACAACAGAACAACGGAATTCTTCCATCCCAAAGAATGACCCCAAACTCTTTGGACTGGGCAAAACCCCCAAAGAGTAAGACTCGTCCATTTCCCATGAATTCACCCGGAAATTTCACGACCATGAGTGACACGATATCCAGAGACTAAAACGTCAGCAAGAGCCTCAAACTCGCCCTTTTTTCATATCCCGAAGAGTTCGCCTGATGGTCTGTAGATCAGTCCTGCCATACCTATGACCCGAATCATAAGCCGAGTTTGTGTTTTCAGACAACTGTCCAAACAGCCCTGGCCTACACACCCTACAGCCTCATGTCCCTGGAGCCAAACATGACGACTGTGCTTGCCCTCACCAAGGGAATTGTATGTGCCCATTCCAATGGCCACAACACTACTAATTGGATAAACCTCCAATGTGCCTGAGGACATTCCAATTTTTGTGGCTTCCCAGGACAAACAGGGGCAATCTGGGCAATCTGAGCACCTACCTGCACTCAGACTCGTAGACTGATGTCCCCTGAGTTAGAAAGGAATGAACAGGCCCCTAGGCACCTATCGGATCCATTGCTTTGTTTTCCAGGCATCTCTCCTCAGAGGCCTGGATTTCAATAACAGCATATGGCTCTTTCTTAACTCACCCATCAGATCAAATCTCATCTACACATGGGAAACTTGCACGATGGAGCTGTGTGAAAGCCTCTCTTTAGGAGAACCCTTCAGGGCCCCAGTGCCACCGCTTCATTCCAAGGTCTCCATAGACACAACATCATATTAGGACACATCCACGGCAGAGTCCATTTCAACTTAGTCTCCTCGGTTGCTCCCCCTGATCCAGCAGATCTAACCTGTCTTGTTGCTTGGAGAGAGTTGGAATGCGAGGTGGGCTACCCAGCCATCCATCCTTAGATCCCTGCTTGGAATCGTTGTCCTGGAGCCAACAAACAGGTCTCAATTGTCCTGCAGAAGAATCTTTGCAGTTGGGAGCTTCTCAAAACTCCCATCGTGGGAAAACGCCCATGGCCTCATGATCCACCCCCCCTTCAAGAAGGGGCCATCAGGGACAGAATGCCCCATGAGAGCGATCGTCTGATCCTCGGACTGACTTCAGATGCACGAGATCTCGATTCAGGTCTCCAGATTGTGCCTGCCATATCCTCACCCAGAAACCTAGGCCTAGCTTGGGTTCTCAGACTTCCGTCCTGAGACTACTGGCCCACAAGCCCTCCAGTATGGCAATCCAGAACTACAATGCAGCACTCTGCCTGCCCTCCAGAAGAAAAACGTTGCCCTCTGGGGCTACCCTAGAAACCCCAAATGAGGATCAACCTGCACGCCATTCGGCTGTACCCCAAATATATAGGCTGACCTGGGCACTAATGCCCTTTCTGACACAGCCTGAGCCTGGACCTCCTGGCCCCCCCTAGACTGCTGGCCGCACACTGAGCACATCGGACCCGCCATGGCCTTAGGTCGTCATCTCTTCTCAACCTCGGTTTTCAGGCTTCAGAACCAAGACCTTATCTCCAATGTCGGCCCGGGTTTGAAAATGATGCAGAAATCAGAACTCTTTCCCCATGGCAAGAAACCTTGTGGTTGGCATGTTGTCCAAGGTTCAGTGTACTTGAAACCTGTGTGGCCCATGAGGCCCCGCCCATGCTTGCGGGCCACATTGGTCACAAACACACATTGTGACCCTCAGGCTGAGCCCAGTCCTCATGTAAGGCCTCTCAGTGGCTGGATCGAGAGACAGCATATTGGGCTTGCCATGCCCCTAGGCCCCCATTTTTAACAATAGTTGGGGTTGACCCGTCACTCTTCCCCAGGTCTCTGCTTTGGAATTCCTCTTTTGGTGGGACCCCTGAGGTAACAAACCTGAAAGGAGTCCTCCCATCCCATAGATAGACGAATAACAATTGGGATCGGGCCAAATCCGCAGAGAGCAAGATTCGTCCATGGCCCATGAGGCCTCCCCAACATCCCACGGTCATCGCTGATACAAAATCGAGAGACAAAAGCCTGAGAACATGCCTCAGACTGGCTCATTCTTCATATCCTGAAGAGTTCTTCAGATAAGAACCTACACGGCACTCGAAGGCACCCAAAATATATAGTCTAACCTGGGCACTAATGCACTGTCTGACAACCTGAGCCCGGACCTCGTTGACCAACACCCAGACAGCTGACCGCACACTGAGCACATCAGACCCGCCATGGCCTTAGGTCATCATCTCTTCCCTACCTCAGTTTTCAGGCTTCAGAACCTAGACCTTATCTCCAATCACTGCCCAGTGGTGAGTGTGATGCAGAAATCAGAACTCTTCCTTACCCATGGCAAGAAACCTTGTGGTTGGCATGTTGTCCAACGTTCAGTTAGGAGAAAGCCAGCATTCACCCTGAGGCCCCGCCCATTTTAGAACGCGACGAGGGCATAAACACGCATTGTGACCCTCAGCGTGATTCCTGTCCTCTTGTACGTCCTCTCAGTGCCTGGACCATAAGAAGTCATAATGGGCTTGACATATCCCTAGGCCCCAATTTTTATCCATATTTCTGGTTGTCCAGTCGCCCCTCCCCAGGGCTCTACTCTGGAATCCCTCATTTGGTGGGAAACCTGAGGTTGAAAAACACAACAAAACAAATCAACAACAACAGAACAACGGACTTCTTCCTTCACACAGAATGACCACAAACTCTTTGGATGGGGCCAAACCCTCAGAGAGTAAGACTCGTCCATTTCCCATGAAGTCACCCGGAAATTTCACGACCATGAGTGACACGATATCCAGAGACAAAAACGTGAGCAAGAGCCTCACACTCGCCCTTTTTTCATATCCCGAAGAGTTCTCCTCATGTTCTGTTGATCAGTGTGCCATACCTATGACCCGAAATATAAGCCGAGTTTTTTTTTTCAGACCACTGTCCAAACAGCCCTGGCCTACACACCCTACAGGCTCAGGCCCCTGGAACAAAACCGGACGACTGTGTTTGCCCTCTCCAAGGGAATTGTATGTGCCCATTCCAATGGCCACAACCCGACTAATAGGATTAACCTCCAAGTCCCTTAGGCCATCCCAATATTTGTGGCTTCCCAGGACAAACAGGGGCAATCTGGGCCCATCTGAGCACCTACTCGTACTCAGACTGTAGACTGATGTCCCCAGAGGTAAAAAGGAACGAACAGGCCCCTAGGCACCTATCGGATCCATTGCTTTGGTTTCCAGGCATCTCCCCTCAGAGGCCTGGATTTCAATAACAGCATATGGCTGTTTCTTGACTCACCCATCAGAACAAATCTCATCTACACATGGGAAACTTGCACGATGGAGCTGTGTGAAAGCCTCTCTTTAGGAGAACCCTTCAGGGCCCCAGTGCCACCGCTTCATTCCAAGGTCTCCATAGACACAACATCATATTAGGACACATCCACGGCAGAGTCCATTTCAACTTAGTCTCCTCGGTTGCTCCCCCTGATCCAGCAGATCTAACCTGTCTTGTTTCTTGGAGAGAGTTGGAATGCGAGGTGGGCTACCCAGCCATCCATCCTTAGATCCCTGCTTGGAATCGTTGTCCTGGAGCCAACAAACAGGTCTCAATTGTCCTGCAGAAGAATCTTTGCAGTTGGGAGCTTCTCAAAACTCCCATCGTGTGAAAACGCCCATGGCCTCCTGATCCACCCCCCCTTCAAGAAGGGGCCATCAGGGACAGAATGCCCCATGAGAGCGATCGTCTGATCCTCGGACTGACTTCAGATGCACGAGATCTCGATTCAGGTCTCCAGATTGTGCCTGCCATATCCTCACCCAGAAACCTAGGCCTAGCTTGGGTTCTCAGACTTCCGTCCTGAGACTACTGGCCCACAAGCCCTCCAGTTTGGCAATCCAAACTACAATGCAGCACTCTGCCTGCCCTCCAGAAGAAAAACGTTGCCCTCTGGGGCTACCCAGAAACCCCCAATGAGGATCATCCTGCACGGCATTTGGCTGTACCCCAAATATATAGGCTGACCTGGGCACTAATGCCCTTTCTGACACAGCCTGAGCCTGGACCTCCTCGCCGCACCCAGACAGCTGGCCGCACATTGAGCATATCGGACACGCCATGGCCTTAGGTCGTCATCTCTTCTCAACCTCGGTTTTCAGGCTTCAGAACCTAGAACTTATCTATAATCACAGCCCGGGCTGGAAAATGATGTAGAAATCAGAACTCTTTCCCAATGGCAAGAAACCTTGTGTTTGGCATGTTGCCCAAGGTTCAGTGTAGTTGAAACCAGTGTGGCCCATGAGGACCCGCCCATGCTTTCGGGCCACATTGGTAACAAAAACACAATGTGACCTTCAGCCTGAGCCCAGTCCTCAGGTAAGGCCTCTCAGTGGCTGGATGAAGAGACAGCATATTGGGCTTGCCATGCCCCTAGGCCCCAATTTTTAACCATATTTCCGGTTGTCCCTTCATACTTCCCCAGGGCTCTGCTTTGGAATTCCTCTTTTGGTGGGACACCTGAGGTAACAACTCTGAAATTAAACCTCCATCCAACAGATTGACGAAAAGCAATTGTGATCGGGCCAAATCCACAGAGAGCAAGATTCGTCCATGGCCCATGAGGCCTCCTCGACATTCCACGGCATTCGCTGAAACAAAATCCAGAGACAAAGGTATGAGCAAGCGCCTCAGACTCACACTTTCTTCATATCCTGAAGATGTCTTCTCATGGTTTGTAGATCGGGCCTGCCATACCTACGTCCCCAAACATAAGCTGAGTTTGTGTTTTCAGACTTCTGTCCTCAATGTCCTGGGCCACACGCCATCCAGGCTGGGGACCCTGGAGCCACACATTAGGACTGTGCCTACCCAATCCATGGGAATTCAGTCCATTCCATTGTCCAAAATCGTACAAATTAGGAGAACCCTCCAAAGTCCCTGAGGCCATCCCAATAGTATAGGTCGCCCGGGACAAAAAAGGGCAGTCTGTCACCAGCTGAGCATCTACCTCCACTCATACCCTAGATGGATGTCCCTAGAGAAGAATATTGAACCAGACAGGACCCTAGGCCAAAATCGGATCCATTGCTTTGGTTTACAGGCATGTCTCCTCAAAACCCTGGTTTACAATACCAGCATTGGGGTTTTCCTGAGGCACCCATCAGAAAAAAACTCGTCTCCACAAGGAAACTTGTGCATGGGAGCTATGTCAAAAGCATAGGAGAATACTTCAGGGTCCCGGTGCCACCGCCCCATTCCAAGGCCCTCATGGACACAAACACACATTAGACCCAACCTCAGGAAAGTCCATTTCAACTCAGCCACCCCGGCTGCTCCCGCAGAGCCATCAGAATTAAACTGTCTTGTCGCTAGGAGACAATTGGAATGCGAGGCGGGCTTCCCAGGCATCCATCCTCGAACGTTGGTCTGGACTCATCCATATGGGATGTCTTGGAGCTGTCCAACAGGTCTCAATTGTCCCGCAGAAGGAATCCTTGGAGGGGGCATCCCACCACTCCAAACGTGGGAAAAACTCCACGCTCTCGAGAATCCGCTCCCTTCATGAAGGGGCCGTCATGAACAGAAAATCCAGGCTGAGCCAACGTCTGATCCTCGCTCTGACTTCAGAAGCATGAGATATTGCTTCAGATCTTCAGGGGGTACATGTCGTGCCCTCGCCCTGAAACCCAAGTCTAGCTTGTGTTCTCAGACTTCCATCCTCACACTCCTGGCCCCGAAGCCTACAAGTTTGGCCATTCCGGACCATCATTGCAGCACTCTGCCTGCCCTCTAGAAAAAATATATTGCCTAATGAGCTGCCCGGGCACATTAAATGAGAATAAAGCTACACGGTACTCGAATATACCCAAATTATATCGTCTAACATGGGCAGTAATGCACTGTCTGACACAATCTGAGCTGGGACCTCCTGAGCAACACCCAGAAAGCTGACTGCACACTGAGTACATCAGACCCGCCATGGCCTTAGGTCATCATCTCTGCCCTACCTCAGTTTTCAGGTCAGAACCTAGACCTTATCCTCAATCACTGCCCAGGGGTCACTGTGATGCAGAAATCAGAACTCCTGCTTACCCAAGGCTAGAAAACTTGTGGTTGCCATGTTGTCCTAAGTTCAGTGTAGGAGAAACCAGCATTGACCATGAGATCACGCCCATTCTTTAGTGCAACGAGGGCATAAAAACGCATTGTGACCCTCAGCGTGTCCTGACCTCTAGTAAATCCTCTCAGTGGCTGGAACATTAGATGTCATAATGGGCTTGACATGTCCCTAGGCCCCAATTTTTAACCAGATTTCTGGTTGTCCAGTCACAACTCCCCAGGGCTCTTCTCTGGAAACCCTCATTTGGTGGGACACCTGAGGTAGAAAAACAAAACAAAACAAATCAACAACAACACAAAAGAAACGGACTTCTTCCATCCCACAGAGTGACCCCAAACTCCTTGGACGGGGCCAAACCCCCAGAGAGTAAGACTCGTCTATTTCCCATGAAGTCACCCGGAAATTTCACGACCATTAGTGACACAATATCTAGAGACAAAAAGGTGAGCAAGAGCCTCACACTCGCCCATTTTTATATCCCAAACTGTCCTCCTCATGGTCTGTAGATCAGTCCTGACATACCTATGACGTGAAACATAAGCCGAGTTTGTGTTTTCAGACAACTGTCCTAATAGCTCTGGCCTACACACCCTACAGGCTCACGCCCCTGAGGTCAAACCTGAAGAGTATGCTTGCCTTCTCCAAGGGAATTGTATGTGCCCATTCCAATGGCCAAAACTCTACTAAGAGGATAAACCTCCAAAATTCCTGAGGCCATCCCAATAGTGGTGGCTTCCCTGGACAAACAGAGGCAATATGAGGCCATCTGAGCACCTACCTGCACTCAGACCCGTAGACTAATATCCCCAGAGGTATTAAGGAACGAATAGGCACCTAGGCACCTATCGGATCCATTGCTTTGGTTTCGAGGCATCTCTCCTCAGAGGCCTGGATTTCAATAACAGCATATGGCTGTTTCTTGACTCACCCATCAGAAGAAATCTCATCTACACATGGGAAATTTGCACGATGGAGCTGTTTGAAAGCCTCTCTTTAGGAGAACCCTTCAGGGCCCCAGTGCCAGTGCTTCATTCCAAGGTCTCCATAGACACAAAATCATATTAGGTCACATCCAGGAGAGTCCATTTCAAATCAGCCTCCTCGGTTGCTCCACCAGATCCAGCCGATCTGACCTGTCTTGTTGCTTGGAGATATTTGAAATGCGAGGTGGCCTACCCAGCCATCCATCCTTAGAACCCTGCTCGGAATCGTTGTCCTGGAGCCAACCAACAGGTCTCAATTGTCCTGCAGAAGAATCTTTGCAATTGGGACCTTCTCACAACTCCCATCGTCTGAAAACAGCCATGGCCTCTTGATCCCCCCCTCCAATAAGGGGTCCTCAGGGACAGAATGTCCAACCTGAGCGATCGTCTAATCCTCGCCCTGACTTCAGATGGACGAGATCTAGATTCAGGACTGTAGATTGTGCCTGCCATATACTCACCCAGAAACCTAGGCCTAGCTTGGGTTCTCAGACTTCCGTCCGAAGACTACTGGCCCACAAAACCTCCAATTTGGCAATTCAGAACTACAATGCAGCACTCTGCCTGCCCTCCAGAAGAAAAACATTGTACTCTGAGGCTGCCCAGAAACCCCCAATGAGGATCAACCTGCAAGGCATTCGGCTGTACCCCAAATATATAGGCTGACCTGGGCACTAATGCCCTTTCTGACACAGCCTGAGCCTGGACCTCCTCGCCCAACCCAGACAGCTGGCCGCACACTGAGCACATCGGACCCGCCATGGCCTTAGATCATCATCTCTTCTCAACCTCGGTTTTCAGGCTTCAGAACCTAGACCTTATCTCCAATCAGGGCCCGGGTTTGAAAAAGATGCAGAAATCAGAACTCTTTCCCCATGGCAAGAAACCTTGTGGTTGGCATGTTGTCCAAGAATCAGTGTAGTTGAAACCAGTGTGGCCCATGAGGCCCCTCCCATGCTTGTCGGCCACATTGGTCACAAACACACATTGTGACCCTCAGCCTGAGCCCAGTCCTCAGGTAAGGCCTCTCAGTGGCTGGAGGGAGAGACAGCATATTGGGCTTACCATGCCAATAGGCCCCAATTTTTAAACATAGTTCCGGTTGTCCCTTCACTCTTCCCCATGGCTCTGCTTTGGAATTCCTCTTTTGGTGGGACACATGAGGTAACAAGCCTGAAAGGAGTCCTCCCATCCCACAGATTGACGAAAAACAATTGGGTTCGGGCCAAATCCACAGAGAGCAAGATTCGTCCATGGCCCATGAGGCCTCCCAAACATTCCACGGCCATCTCTGATACAAAATCCAGAGACAAATGCCTGAGCACGTACCTCAGACTCGCTCGTTCTTCATATCCTGAAGAGTTCTTCAGATAAGAACCTACACGGCACTCGAAGGCACCCAAAATATATAGTCTAACCTGGGCACTAATGCACTGTCTGACAACCTGAGCCCGGACCTCGTGACCAACACCCAGACAGCTGACCGCACACTGAGCTCCTCTGCCCGCCATGGCCTTAGGTCATCATCTCTTCCCTACCTCAGTTTTCAGACTTCAGAGCCTAGACCTTATCTCCAATCACTGCCCCGGGGTGACTGTGATGCAGAAATCAGAACTCTTCCTTAGCCATGGAAAGAAACCTTGTGGTTGGCATGTTGTCCAACGTTCAGTGTAGGAGAAACCAGCATTCACCCTGAGGCCCTGCCCATTCTTGAGTGCGACGAGGGCATAAACACGCATGTGACCCTCAGCGTGAGTCCTGTCCTCTAGTACGTCCTCTCAGTGGCTGGACCATTAGATGTCATAATGGGCTTGACATGTCCCTAGGCCCCTAATTTTAACCAGATTTCTGGTTGTCAAGTCAAAACTCCCCAGGGCTCTACTCTGGAATCCCTCATGTGGTGGGACACCTGAGGTTGAAAAACAAAACAATACAAATCAACAACAACAGAGCAAGGAAATTCTTAAAACCCACAGAATGACCCCAAACTCTTTGGACGGGGCCAAACCCCCAGAGATTAAGACTCGTCCATTTCCCATGAAGTACCCGGATATTTCACGACCATGGGTGACACGATATCCAGAGACAAAAAGTTGAGCAAGAGCCTCACACTCGCCCTTTTTTCATATCCCGAAGTGTTCTCCTCATGGTCTGTACATCAGTCCTGCCAGACCTATGACTCGAAACATAAGCCGAGTTTGTGTTTTCAGACAACTGTCCAAACAGCCCTGGCCTACACACCCTACAGGCTCAGGCCCCTGGAACCAAACCAGACAACTGTGCTTGCCCTCTCCAAGGGAATTGTATGTGCCCATTCCAATGGCAACAACCCTACTAATCGGATAAACTTCCAAAGTCCCTGAGGCCATGCCAATATTTGTGGCTTCCCAGGACAAACAGGGGCAATCTGGGCCCATCTGAGCACCTACCTACACTCAGACCCGTAGACTGATGTCCCCTGAGTTAGAAAGGAATGAACAGGCCCCTAGGCTCCTATCGGATCCATTGCTTTGGTTTCCAGGCATCTCTCCTCAGAGGCCTGGATTTCAATAACAGCATATGGCTGTTCTTGACTTACCCGTCAGAACAAATCTCATCTACACATGGGAAATTTGCATGATGGAGCTGTGTGAAAGCCTCTCTTTACGAGAACCCTTCAGGGCCCCAGTGCCACTGCTTCATTCCAAGGTCTCCATAGACACAAATTCATATTAGGACACATCCACGGAAGAGTCTATTTCAAATCAGCCTCCTCGGTTGCTCCCCCAGATCCAGCAGATCTAACCTGTCTTGTTGCTTGGAGACAATTGGAATGCGAGGGGGGCTACCCAGCCTTCCATCCTTAGAACCCTGCTCAGAATCGTTGTCCTGGAGCCAACCAACAGGTCTCAATTGTCCTGCTGAAGAATCTTTGCAGTTGGGAGATTCTCACAACTTCCATCGTGGGAAAACACCCATGGCCTCGTGATCCACCCCCCCTTAAAGAAGGAGCCATCAGGGACAGAATGTCCAACCTGAGAGATCCTCTGATCCTCGCCCTGACTTCAGATGCACGAGATCTCGATTCAGGTCTGTGGATTGTGCCTGCCATATCCTCACCCAGAAACCTAGGCCTAGCTTGGTTTCTCAGACTTCCGTCCTCAGACTGCTGACCCACAAGCCCTCCAGTTTGGCAATCCAGAACTACACTGCAGCACTCTGCCTGCCCTCCAGTAGAAAAACATTGCTCTCTGGGGCTACCCTGAAACGCCAAATGAGGATCAACGGGGCACGCCATTCTGCTGTACCCCAAATATATAGGCTGACCTGGGCACTAATGCCCTTTCTGACACAGCCTGAGTCTAGACCTCCTGGCCCACCCAGACAGCTGGCCGCACACTTAGCACATCGGACCCCTCATGGCCTTAGGTCGTCATCTCCTCTCAACCTGGGTTTTCAGGCTTCAGAACCTAGACCTTATCTCCAATCAAGGCCCGGATTTGAAATCAGACCTCTTTCCCTATGGAAAGAAACCTTGTGGTTGGCATGTTGTCCAAGGTTCAGTGTAGTTGAAACCAGTGTTGCCCATGAGGCCCCGCCCATGCTTGTGGGCCACATTGGTCACAAACACACATTGTGACCCTCAGCCTAAGCCCAGTCCTCAGGTAAGGCCTCTCAGAGGCTGGATGGAGAGACAGCATATTGGGCTTGCCATGCCCCTAGGCCCCAATTTTTAACCGTAGTTCATGTTGTCCCTTCAGTCTTCCACAGGGCTCTGCTTTGGAATTCATCTTTGGTGGGAGACCTGACGAAACAAACCTGAAAGGAGTCCTCCCATCCCGCAGATTGACGAAAAACAACTGGGAACGGGCCAAGTCCACAGAGAGCAAGATTTGTCCATGGCCCATGAGGCCGCCGCATCATTCCACGGCCATCGCTGATACAAAATCCAGAGACAGAAGCCTGAGCACGCGCATCAGACTCGCTCATTCTTCATATCCTGAAGACTTCTTCAGATAAGAACCTACACGGCACTCGAATGCACCCAAAATATATAGTCTAACATGGGAACTAATGCACTGTCTGACAACATGAGGCCGGACCTCGTGACCAACACCCAGACAGCTGACCGCACACTGAGCACATCAGACCCGCCATGGCCTTAGGTCATCATCTTTTCCCTACCTCAGTTTTCAGGCTTCAGAACCTAGATCTTATCTCCAATCACTTCCCACGGGTCTTGTGATGTAAAAATCAGAACTCTTCCTTACCCATGGCAAGAAACCTTGTGGTTGGCATGTTGTCCAACGTTCAGTGTAGGAGAAACCAGCATTCAGCCTGAGGCCCCGCCCATTCTTGAGTGCGACTAGGGCATAAACACGCATTGTGACCCTCAGCGTGAGTCCTTTCCTCTAGTACGTCCTCTCAGGTGCTGGACCATTAGATGTCATAATGGGCTTGACATGTCCCTAGGCCCCAAATTTTAACCAGATTTCTGGTTGTCCAGTCACAACTCCCCAAGACTCTACTCTGGAATCCCTCATTTGGAGGGACTCCTGTGGTTGAAAATCAAAACAAAACAAATCAACAACAACTGAGCAATGAACTTCTTCCATCCCACAGAATGACCCCAAACTCTTTGTACGGGGCCAAACCCAACAGAGAGTAAGACTCATCCATTTCCCATGAAGTACCCGGATATTTCACGACCATGGGTGACACGATATCCAGAGACAAAAAGTTGAGAAAAAGCCTCACACTTGCCCTTTTTTCATATCCCGAAGTGTTCTCCTCATGGTCTGTAGATCAGTCCTGCCAGACCTATGACTCGAAACATAAGCCGAGTTTGTGTTTTCAGACAACTGTCCAAACAGCCCTGGCCTACACACCCTACAGGCTCAGGCCCCTGGAACCAAACCAGACAACTGTGCTTGCCCTCTCCAAGGGAATTGTATGTGCCCATTCCAATGGCAACAACCCTACTAATCGGATAAACTTCCAAAGTCCCTGAGGCCATGCCAATATTTGTGGCTTCCCAGGACAAACAGGGGCAATCTGGGCCCATCTGAGCACCTACCTGCACTCAGACCCGTAGACTGATGTCCCCTGAGTTAGAAAGGAATGAACAGGCCCCTAGGCTCCTATCGGATCCATTGCTTTGGTTTCCAGGCATCTCTCCTCAGAGGCCTGGATTTCAATAACAGCATATGGCTGTTCTTGATTTACCCATCAGAACAAATCTCATCTACACATGGGAAACTTGCACGATGGAGCTGTGTGAAAGCCTCTCTTTACGAGAACCATTCAGGGCCCCAGTGCCAACGCTTCATTCCAAGGTCTCCATAGACACAAAATCATATTAGGACACATCCACGGGAGAGTCCATTTCAACTCAGCCTCCTCGGTTGCTCCCCCAGATCCAGCAGATCTAAACTGTTTTATTGCTTGGAGACAATTGCAATGCGAGGTTGGCTACCCAGCCATCCATCCTTAGAACCCTGCCCGGAATGGTTGTCGTGGAGCCAACCAACAGGTCTCAATTGTCCTGTAGAAGAATCTTTGCAGTTGGAAGCCTCTCACAACTCCCATCGTGGGAAAACACCCATGGCCTCGTGATCCACCCCCCCTTCAAGAAGGGGCCATCAGGGACAGAATGTCCAACCTGAGCAATGGTCTGATGCTCGCCCTGACTTCAGATGCACGAGATCTCAACTCAGGTCTCACACAGAAACCTAGGATTAGCTTGGGTTCTCAGACTTCTGTCCTCAGACTCCTCGCCCACAAGCCTTCCAGTTTGGCAATCCATAACTACATTGCAGCACTCTGCTGGCCCTCCAGAAGAAAAACATTGCCCTCTGGGGCTTCCCAGTAACCCCAAATGAGGATCAACCTGCACGCCATTCGGCTGTACGCCAAATATATAGGCTGACCTGGGCACTAATGCCCTTTCTGAAACAGCCTGTACTTGGACCTCCTGGCCCCACCCAGACAGCTGGCCGCACACTGAGCACATCGGACCTGCCATGGCCTTAGGTAGTCATCTCTTCTCAAACTCGGTTTTCAGGCTTCAGAACCCAGACCTTATATGCAATCACGGCCCGGGTTTGAAAGTGATGCAGAAATCAGATCTCTTTCCCCATGGCAAGAAAACTTGTGGGTGGCATGTTGTACAAGGTTCAGTGTAGTTCAAACGATTGTGGCCCATGTGGCCCTGCCCATGCTTGCAGGCCACATTGGTCACAAACACACATTGTGATCCTCAGCCTGATCCCAGTCCTCAGGTAAGGCCTCTCAGTGGCTGGATGGAGAGACAGCATATTGGGCTTGCCATGCCCCTAGGCCCCAATTTTTAAACATAATTCGGGTTGTCCCTTCACTCTTCCCCATGGCTCTGCTTTGGAATTCCTCTTTTCGTGGGACACCTGAGGTAACAACCTGAAAGTAGTCCTCTCATCCCACAGATTGACGAAAACAATTGGGTTCGGGCCAAATCCACAGAGAGCAAGATTCGTCCATGGCCCATGAGGCCTCCCCAACATTCCACGGCCATCGCTGATACAAAATCCAGAGACAAAAGCCTGAGCACGCGCCTCAGTCTCACTCATTCTTCATATCCTGAAGAGTTCTTCATATATGAACCTACACAGCACTCGAATGCACCCAAAATATATAGTCTATCATGGGCACTAATGCACTGTCTGACAACCTGAGCCCGGACCTCGTGACCAACACCCAGACAGCTGACCGCACACTGAGCAAATCAGTCCCGCCATGGCCTTAGGTCATCATCTCTTCCCTACCTCAGTTTTCAGGCTTCAGAACCTAGAACTTATCTCCAATCACTGCCCAGGGGTGACTGTGATGCAGAAATCAGAACTCTTCCTTACCCATGGAAAGAAACCTTGGGGTTGGCAGGTTGTCAAACGTTCAGTGAAGGAGAAACCAGCATTCACCCTGAGGCCCCGCCCATTCTTGAGTGCGACGAGGGCATAAACACGCATTGTGACCCTCAGCGTGAGTCCTGTCCTCTAGTACGTCCTCTCAGGTGCTGGACCATTAGATGTCATAATGGGCTTGACATGTCCCTAGGCCCCAAATTTTAACCAGATTTCTGGTTGTCCAGTCACAACTCCCCAGGGCTCTACTCTGGAATGCCTCATTTGGTGGGACACCTGAGGTTGAAAAACAAAACAAAACAAATCAACAACAACAGAGCAACGGACTTCTTCTATCCCACAGAATGACCCCAAACTCTTTGGACGGGGCCAAACCCCCAGTGAGTAAGACTCGTCCATTTCCCATGATGTTACCCGGAAATTTCACGACAATGAGTGACACAATATCCAGAGACAAAAAATTGAGCAAGAGCCTCACACTCGCCCTTTTTTCATATCCCGAAGTGTTCTCCTCATGGTCTGTAGATCATTCCTGACATACCTATGACCCTAACAGAAGCTGAGTTTGTGTTTTCAGACAACTGTCCAAACAGCCCTGGCCTACACACCCTACAGGCTCAGGCCCCTGGAGCCAAACCTGACGACTGTGCTTGCCCTCTCCAAGGGAACTGTATGTGCCCATTCCAATGGCCACAACCCTACTAATGGATAAACCTCCAAAGTCCCTGAGGCCATCCCAATATTTGTGGCTTCCCAGGACAAACAGGGGCAATCTGGGCCCATCTGAGCACCTACCTGCACTCAGACCCGTAGACTGATGTCCCCAGATGTAAAAAGGAACGAACAGGCCTCTAGACTCTTATCGGATCCATTGCTTTGCTTTCTGGCATCTCTCCTCAGGTGCCTGGATTTCAATAACAGCATATGGCTGTTCTTGACTTACCCATCAGAATAAATCTCATCTACACATGGGACACTTGCACGATGGAGTTGTGTGAAAGCTTCTCTTTACGAGAACCCCTCAGGGCCCCAGTGCCAACGCTTCATTCCAAGGTCTCCATAGACACAAAATCATATTAGGACACATCCACGGGAGAGTCCATTTCAACTCAGCCTCCTCGGTTGCTCCCCCAGATCCAGCAGATCTAAAGTGTTCTATTGCTAGGAGACAATTGGAATGCGTGGTTGGCTACCCAGAAATCCATCCTTAGAACCCTGCTCAGAATGGTTGTCCTGGAGCCAACCAACAGGTCTCAATTGTCCTGTAGAAGAATCTTTGCTGTTGGGAGCTTCTCACAACTCCCATCGTGGGAAATCCCCCATGGCCTCGTGATCCCCCCCACCTTCAAGAAGGGGCCATCAGGGACAGAATGTCCAACCTGAGCGATCGTCTGATCCTCGCCCTGACTGCAGATGCACGAGATCTCGATTCAGGTCTGTAGATTGTGCCTGCCATATCCTCACCCAGAAACCTAGGCCTAGCTTGGGTTCTCAGACTTCCGTCCTCAGACTACAAGCCCACACGCCCTCCAGTTTGGCAATCCAGCACTACAATGCAGCACTCTGCCTGCTCTCCAGAAGAAAAACATTGCCCTCTGGGGCTATCCAGAAACCCCCAATGAGGATCAATCTGCACGGCATTCGGCTGCACCCCAAATATATAGGCTGACCTGGGCACTAAAGCCCTTTCTGGCACACCCTGAGCCTGGACATCCAGGCCCCACCCAGACAGCTGGCCGCACACTAAGCACATCGGACCCGTCATGGCCTTAGTTCGTCATCTCTTCTCAACCTCGCTTTTCAGGCCTACACACCCTACAGGCTCAGGCCCCTGGAGCCAAACATGAATAATGGGCTTGCCCTCTCCAAGGGAATTGTATGTACCCATTCCAATGGCCACAACCCTACTAATAGGATAAACCTCCAAATTCCCTGAGGCCATCCCAATATTTGTGGCTTCCCAGGACAAACAGGGGCAATCTGGGCCCATCTGAGCACCTACCGCCACTCAGACCCATAGACTGATGTCCCCAGAGGTAAAAAGGAACGAACAGGCCCATAGGCACCTATCGAATCTATTGCTTTGGTTTCCAGGCATCTCTCTTTAGAGATCCTTAGAACCCTTAAAACCCTGCTCTTGCGTCGTTACTTATGGGACATCCTTGAGCCATCCAACAGGTGTCGACTGTCCCACAGGAGTCCTTGTTCATGGACCACCTCACAACTCATATCATGGAAAGCTTCCATGGTCACATTATGCCCCCAATCTTAATGAAGGCGGATCATGGAAAGAAACTCCAACCTGAGCCAATGGCTGATCTTCGCCTTGACTTCAGATGCACGAGATCTTGATTAAGCTCTTCAGAGTGCACCTGCTGTGCCCTCACCCCAAAACCTAAGCATAACTAGTGTTCTCAGACTTCCGTCCTCACTCTCCTGGACCACACGCCCTCCATTTTGGGATTTCCGATGACACAGTGCTGCACTCTGCCTGCCCTCTAGAAGAAAAACGTTGCCCTATGGGTCTACCCAGAAACCTCAAATGAGGATAAACCTGCATGCCACTCAACTGTACACCAATTATATAGTCTAGCCTGTGCACTAATGCCCTGTCTGACACAACCTGAGGCCTGAATTCCCAACCGACACCCAGACAGCTTGCCGTACACTGAGAACATCTGAACTGCCATGGCCTTAGGTTACCATCTCTTTCCAACCTGGTTTTCAGGCTACAGAAACCTAGACCTTATCTCTACTCATTTCCCATGGGTGAACGTGATGCAGAAATCATAACACCTCTTTCCCTCTCGCCAGAATCTTGTGGTTGGCATCTTATCCAAAGTTCAGTGTAGGACCCCTGTAGGGTCTACAGGTGTAGTAGTAGGGCCCCTGAGGGTAGTGTAGGGTCCCTGAGGCCCTGCCCATGCTTAAGAGCTGCGGTGGGCACAAACACACATTGGGACCCTCAGTTTGAACCCTGTCCTCAAGTAAAGCCTATCAGTGGCTGGAAGATGAGCCCACATATGGGGCCTGCCATGCCCCAACTCACCCAATCTTAACCAGAGGTAGAGACATCTAGTCACCCCTACTCAGGGCTCTACTCTGGAATCCCTCTTTGGTGGGACATTTGAGGTAAGTAAACTCAGAAAGGAATCCTCCCACCCACAGAATGACCCCAATCACTTGGGATCAGGCCATCCCCAGAGAGAAAGACTCCTCCATGGCCCATGAGGCCAGCCCGACATTCCACGGCCACTATTGACACAAAATCCAGAGACATAAGCCTCACCCTTAGGTCATAGCCCAAAAAATTCTCCTCATAGTCTGTACATCGGGCCTGCCATATCTTCGTCCCCAAACGTGTTTTCAGACTTCTATCCTGACATCCCTGTCCCACACACCCTCCAGGCTGAGGCCCCTGGAGCCACACCTCAGGACTGTGCCTGTCCTCTCCAAGGAAATTCTTCCCATTCCATTGGCCACAACCCTACAGATTAGGAGAAACCTCCAAATTCCCAGAGGCCATTCTAATAGTGTAGGCCGCCCAGTACAAAGAGGGGTGATCTGTCACAAGTTGAGCAACGACCTCAACTCACCCGTAGACAGATATCCCAAGAGAAAGGTATTCAACTGGACAGGCCCCTAGAACGTAATTGGTTCCATTGCTTTTGTTTCTAAGCATCTCTCCTCAGAGGCCTGTTTTCCAATACCAGCATAAGGGGGATTCCAGAGAAACCAATCAGAACAAATCTTGTCTCCACATGGGAAACTTATCCTTTGGAGCTCTGTAAAAACCTCCAGTTAGAAACCTTCAGGTAACTGGAGCCACCGCCCTATTCCAAGGTCTCCATGGACACAAACCCGCATTATGACCATTCGGCAGGAGAGTACATTTCAACTCAGCCCCGTCGATTAGTCCCCCAGAGCCAGAATATCAAGCCTGCCTTGTCGCTAGGAGACAACTGGAATGCAAAGCAGACTCTCTAGGCATCCATCGTTGGAATCCTGCTCTGGCGCCGTTCCATATGGGATGTCCTGGGAGCCTTCCAACAGGTCTTGACTGTCCTGCAGAAGGAATCCTTGCAGATTGGAGCATCTCACAACTCCTATCGTGGGAAAACCTACATGGCCTCATGAGATGCTCCCCTTTATAATGGGGCCATCATGGACAGAAACTCCAACCTGAGCCAACTTCTGATCCATTGCTTTGGTTTCTATGTATCTCTCCTCAGAGGCCTGGTTTCCAATATCAGATATGGGGGTTTCCTAAGGAAACAATCAGAACAGATCTCATCTCCACATGAGAAACTTGCTCTTTGGAGCTGTGTCAATACCTCAGGTTAGGAGGATCCTTCAGGGCGCTGGCACCATGGCCCAATACCAAGGTCTCCAAGGACACAAACTTACATTATGATCCATCCTCAGGAGAGTCCATTTCAAATCAGCCCCGTCGGCTGCTCACCCAGAGCCAGCAGATCAAACCTGCCTTTTCACTAGGAGACAGTTGGAATGCGAGGTGGGCTGCCCAGGCATCCATCCTTAGAACCCTGCTCTGGAGAATTTCTTTATGGGACTTCTTGAAACCAACCATCCTGTCTTGACTGTCTCACAGAATGAATCCTTGTGGTTTGAAGCATCACACAATCCCACTGTGAGAAAACCTCCATTTCCTCATGATGCCCCACACCTTCATAAATGGGCCATCATGGACAGAAACTCCATCCTAAGCCAACGTCTGATCCGCGCCCTGAATTCAGAAGCACGAGATTTCGATTCAGCACTTGAGAGTGTGCCTGCTGTGCCCTCGCCCTGAAACCTAAGCCTAACTTGTGTTCTCAGACTTCCGTCTTTACAATCCTGGCCACACCCCTCCAGTTTGGCAATTCTGGAGACACAATGCAGCACTCTGCCTGCCCTCCAGAAAAAAAATGTTGCCCTATAGGGCTAACCAGAAACGCCAAATGAGTAACAACCTGCATGCCACTCAACCCTGCCCCAATTATACAATCTAGCCTGTGCACTAAAGCCCTGTCTGACACAGCCTGAAGGCAGACCTCCAGTCCAACACCCAGACAGCTGGCCGTACACTGAGCATATCAAACCCACAATGGCTTTCGGTCATCATCTCTACCCAACCTCAGTTTTCACCTTCAGAACCTAGACCTTATCTCCACTCACTGCTCAGGAGTGAACGTGATACAAGAATCAGAACTTCTCCTTCGCCATGGCAAGAAACCTTGTGGTTGGCATGTTGTCCAACGTTCATTGTAGGAGAAAGCACCATGGACTATGAGGCCCGACCTATCCCTGAGGGCTACAATTTGCACAAACACACATTGTGACCCTCAGCGTGAGCCCTATCCTCATGTAAAGCCTCTTAGTGACTGGAACAACAGCCCACATATGGGGCTTGCCAAGCTCCTAGTCCCCCAATCTCAACCAGAGTTAGAGATGTCTAGTCACCCCTACTCAGGGCTCTGCTCTGGAATCTCTCTTTGGTGGGACACCTGAGGTAAAAAAAAAAAAAAATACATAAAGGACTCTTCCCATCCACAGAATGATCCCAACCACTTGGGATCAGGCCAAATCACCAGAGAAAGTCTTGTCCATGGCCCTTGAGGACACCCTGACATTCCACGGCCACCGTAGGCACAAAATCCAGAGACAAAAGCCTGAGCAAACGCCACATACTCGCCCTTTGTTCATAGCCCGGAAAATTCTCACGGTCTGTAATCGAGCCTTCATACATACATCCCCAAATCTAAGCTGAGTTTGTGTTTTCAGACTTCTGTCCCCACAGTCCTGGCCCACACACCATCCAAGCTGGGGCCCCTGGAGCCACACCTGAGGACTGTGGCTTCCTTCTCCAGGGGAATTCTGCCATTTCCATTGGCCACAACCCTATAGATTAGGAGAAACCTCCAAACTCCCCGAGGCCATCCCAATAGTGTTGGCTGCCCAGGACAAACAGAGATGATCTTTCACAAGTTAGGAAACTACCTCCACTCAGACCCAGAGACAGATATCCCCATAGAATAAGATTGAACTGGACAGGCACTTAGGCCCTAATCAGATCCATTGCTTTTGTTTCCAGGCATCTCTCCTCAGCGGCCTGGTTACCAATACCAGCATATGGGGGATTACTGAGGCACTCATAGAAAAATCTCGTCTCCACATAGGAAATGTACTCTTTGGAGCTCTATAAAAACCTCTGTTTTTTAGAATCTTTCAGGGCCCCGGATCAAGCGCCCCATTCCAAGGTCTCCATGGACTTAAACCCACATTATGATCTATCCTCGGTAGAGTCCATGTCAACTCATCCCCCTTGGTTTCTCCGCCAGGGCCTGCAGATCAAACCTGCCTTGTTGCTAGGAGACAACTAGAATGGGAGGCGGGCTGCCCAGGCATCCATCCTTAGAACCCTACTCTGGAGTCGTTCCATATGGGACATCCTAGAGCCATCCAACAGGTCTCAAGTGTCCCACAGAAGGAATCTTTGCAGTCTGGTGCATCTCACAACTCCCACAGTGGGAAAATCTTCATGGCCTCTTGAGACGCTCCACTTTATACAGGGGCCATCATGGACAGAAACTCCAACCTGAGCAAACGTCTGATATTCGCCCTGGCTTCAGGTGCATGAGATCTTGATTCAGCTCTGCAGAGTGTGCCTTCTGTGCCCTCACCCCAAAAACTAAGCGTAGCTTGTGTTCTCAGACTACGGTCCTCACACCCCTGGCCCAAAAGCCCTACAGTTTGGCAATACTGGGGCCACAATGCAGCACTCTGCCTGCCCTCCAGAAGAAAAACGTTGCCTTATGGAGCTACCTAGAAACCCGAATGAGGATCAACTGAACGCCACTCGACTGCACCCCAAATATACAGTCTACCCTGTCTAATGCCCTGTCTGACACAGCATGAGCCCACACCTCCAGACCTACACTCAACAGCTAGCCACACACTGAGCTCATTGTACCCATCAGGTCCTTAGGTCTTCATCTCTTCCCAACCTCGGTTTTCGGGTTTCAGAACCTAGACCTAAACTCCAATCACTGTCCAGGGGTGAACGTGATGCAGAAATCGCAACTCTTCCTTCGCCATGGCCGGAAACCTTGTGGTTGGCATATTCTCCAAAGTTCAGTGTAGGAGAAACCAGCGTGGCCCATGAGGCCCTTCCCATGCTTGAGGGCCTTGTTGGGCACAAATAGGCATTGTGACCCTAAGCATGAGCCCTGTCCTCAAGGAAGACCTCTCAGAGTCTGAATCAAGAGCCCACATATTGGACTTGCCATGCCCCTAGGCCCCCAAACTTAAACAGAGGTGGGGTTATCTAGTTGTCCCTCCCAAGGACTCTGCTCTGGAGTCCCTCTTTTATTGGCACACATGAGGTACATAAAATAAAATAAAAAACAGAAAGGACTCCTCCCATCCCAGAGAATGTACCCAAACTCTTGGGATTGGGTCAAATCCTCAGAGAAGGAAAGCCGTCCACAACCCATGAGGCCACGCCAGCATTCGACCCATATTGTTGACACAAATCCAGAGACAAAACCTGAGCAAGCACCTCAAACTCACCCTTTTTCATATCCCGAAGTGTTATCACGGTCTGTAGATTGGGCGTGCCATACCTATGTCCTCAATCCTAAGTGGAATTTGTGTTTTCAGACTTCTGTCCCCACAGGCCTGGCCCACACACCCTCAAGGCTGGGCCCCTAGAGCCAAACTCAGAACTGTGCCTGCCCTCTCCAGGGGATTTCTGCCCATTCCATTGGCCACAACCCTATAGATTAGGAGAAACTCCAAAATCCCGAGGCCATTCCCAATATTATAGGCTGCCCAGGACAAACAGGGGCGATCTGACACAAGCCGAGCAACTACCTCCCCTCAGATCCATAGGCACGTATCCCCAGGAAAGAGATTGAACCGGACAGGCACCTAGGCCCTAATCATTTGCATTGATTTTGTTTCCAGGCATCTCTCCTCAGAGGCCTGGTTTCCAATACCAGCATATGGGAGATTCCTTAGGCACTCATCAAAACAATTCTCTTCTCTACATAGGAAACGTACTCTTTAGAGCTCCATCAAAACCTCCGGTTATAAACATCCTTCAAGGCCCCGGATAAAGCACCCCATTCCAAGGTCTCCATGGACACAAATGCACATTATGACCCATCCTCAACTCACCCATTTCAACACACCCGCCTCGGTTACTCCCCTAGATCCAGCAGATCAAACTTGCCTTGGCGCTATGAGACACCTGGAATGGGAGGCAGGCTGCCCAGGCATCCATCCTTAGAACCCTGCTCTGGATAACTTCCTCATGGGATGTCCTGGAGCCATCCAGCAGGTCTCGACTGTCCCACGGAAGGAATCATTGCGGTTTGGAGCATCTCACAATTCCCATCGTGGGAAAACCTCCATGGCCTCGTGACACCCTCCCCTTCATGAAGGGGCCGCCATGGACAGAAACTCCAACCTGAGCTAACGTCTGATCCTAGCTCTGTCTTCAGGTACACGGGATCTCGAATCATCTCTGCAGAGGCTTCCTGCCGTCCCCTCACACCGAAATCTAAGTCTGGCTTGTGTTCTCAGAATATTTTCCTCACACTCCTGGCCCACAAGCCTTCCAGTTTGGGAATTCTGGAGCCACTATGTGGCACTGTGTCTTCCTTCCAGAAGAAAAACGTTGCCCTCTGGAGCTACCCAGTAAACACAAATGAGTACCAACCTGCACGAAACTCGACTGCACCCCAATGATACAGTCTATCCTGGGCCCTATTCCCTGTCTGCCACAGCCTGAGCCTGCACCTCCCAACCCACACTCAACAGCTGGCCGAACACTGAGCACATCAGACACACCATGGCCTTAGGTCTTCATCTCTTCCCAACCTCAGTTTTCAGGCTTCAGAACCTAGACCTTAAATCCAATCACAGTCCAGGAGTGAAAGTGTTGCAGAAATTAGAACTCCTTCTTCCCCATGGCCTGAAAACTTGTGCTTGCCATATTGTGCAACGCTCAGTGTAGGAGAAACCAGCATGGTACATTAGGCCACGCCCTGACTTGAGGGGCTCCTTGGGCACAAAAACACATTGTGAAACTCAATGTGAGCCCTATGCTCAAGGAAGGCCTCTCAGTGTCTGGACCAAGAGCCCACATATGGGGCTTGCCATGTTCTTAGGTCCCAATGTTAACCAGAGTTCTGGTTGTCCAGTCGCCCCTCCCCAGGACTCTGCTGTGGAATCCCTCTTTTGGTGGTCCACCTGAGGTAAAAAAAAAAAAAACAAAAAACAGAAAGGCCTCCTCCCTTCCCACAGAATGACCCCAAACTCTTGGGATTGGGTCAAATCCCCAGAAAGGGAGCCTCATCGATGGCCCATGAGGACACCCGGACATTCCATGGCAATCGGTGACACATATCCAGAAAAAAATAAGCATGAGCAAGTACCTCACTTTCGCCCTTTGTTCATATCCCGAAGAGTACTCCTCACGGTCTATATATCGGGCCGGCCATACCTACAGACCAAAAACTAAGTGGAGTTTGTGTTTTCAGACTTTTGTCCAAATAGCCCTGGACCACACAAGCTCCACACTTGTGTCCCTGGAGCCACACCTCAGGACTGTGCTTCCCTTTCAAGAGAATTCTTCCCATTCCGTTGGCCACAACCTTGCAAATTAGGAAAAGCCTCTAAAGTTACCGAGGCCATCCCAATAGTGTAGGCCGCCCAGGACAAACAGGTGTGATCTCAAACCAGCTGAGCAACTACCTCCACTCAGACAAAAGATGTCCCCAGAGAAGAATATTGAACCGGACAGGCCCCTAGGCCCTAATCAGATCCATTGCTTTGGTTTCCAGGCATCTCTCCTCAGAGGCCTCATTTCCAATCCCAACAAATGGTGGTTTCCTGAGGCACCAATAAGAACAAATCTCGTCTCCCCATGGAAAACTTGCTCATTGGAGCTTTGTTATAACCTCTGGTTAGGAGAATCCTTCAGGGCCCTGGTGCCACTGCCCCATACCAAGGTCTCAATGGACTCAAACCAACATTAAGAACATCCTCAGGAAAGTCCATTTCAACTCATTTAAGACCATCCTCAGGAAAGTCCATTCCAACTCAGCCCCCTCTGATGCTACCCCAAGCCAGCAGATCAAACGTTTCTTGTTGCTAGGAGACAATTGGAATTGAGGCTGTCTGCCCAGGCATCCATACTTAGAACCCTGTTCTGGAAAAATACCTTATGAGACGTCCTGGAGCCATCCAACAAATCTTAATTGTCCCACAGAAGGAATCCTTGCGGTTTGGAGCATCTCACAACTCTAATAGTGGGAAAACCCCCATGGCCTCATAATGTTCCCCCCCCCTTCATGAAGGGGCCAACATGGACAGAAACTCCAACCTGAGCCAAAGTCTGATCCTCGACCTGACTTCAGACTAATGAGATCTCAATTCAGCTCTGCAGAGTGTGCCTGCCATGTCCATTCCCCGAAACCTAAGCCTAGCTTGTGTTCTCAGACTTCCGTCCTCACTCTCCTGGCCCACAAGCCCTCCAGTTTGGGAATTCCGAAGCCACAATGCACCACTCTGCCTGCCCTCCAGAAGAAAAACTTTGCCCTATGCTGCTAATAAGAAACCCCAAATGATTATCTAATGCATGCCACTCGACTGTAAAGCAATTATACAGCCTACCCTGAATACTAATGCCCTGTCTGGCACAGCCTGAGACAAGACATCCCAAACGACACCTAGACAGCTGGCTCCAACCTGGACACAAGGGATCCGCTATGGCTGTAGTTCGTCATCTCTTCCCAACCTCGGTTTTCAGGCTTTAGAACCTAGACCTTATCTCCAATCACTGCCCAGGGGTGAACGTGATGCAGAAATTAGAATTCCTCCTTCCCCATGGCCAGAAACCTTGTGGTTGGCATGTTGTCCAACGTTCACTATGGGAAAACCTGCATTGTCGGAAAGGCCACGCCAGTGCTTGAGGGCCGCCTAGGGCACAGACATGCATTGTGACCTGTAGCGTGAGTCCCGTATTAAAGTAACGCCTCTCAGTGGCTGGACCAAGATCCTGCCTATGGGGCTTGTCATATCCATAGGCCCCCAGGCTTAAACAGAGAGCGAGTATTCCAGTTGTCAGTACCCACTGCTATGCTCCAGAATCCCTCTACTGGGGGGACACATGAGGCAGAAAACAGGACTCTTCCCTTCCCACAGAATGACCCCAAACTCTTGGGGGCTGGACAAACTACCAGAGAGGGAGACTTCTACGACCCATGAGGCAACTCCTACATTAAACGGCCATTGTGGACAAAATATCCAGAGACAAAAGACTGAGCGACTGCCTCCCTCTCACCCTTCTTTCATATCCAGAGGAGCTCCCCTCACGGACTGTAGAGCAGCCCCGCCATAACCTCGGCCCCAAACCTGAGCTGAGTTTGGGTTTTTGGATGTCTGTCTGCACAGCCGTGGCCCACACCGCCTCCAGGCTGGGGTCTCTGGAGCCACACCACAGAACTGTGCCTGCTCTCTCCTAAGAAACTGCCCGTTCCATTGGCCACAACTCTACAAAATAGTAGAAACCTCAAGGTCCCCAAGGACATCCCACTACCGCAAGCCGCACTGGACAAACAGGGGTACTATGACACCAGCTGAGCAACTACTACCTCCATACAGACACACAGACTGATATCCGCAGAGACAGAAGATTGAACCAGACAGGCCCCTAGGCCCTATTATGAACTCTGTCTTGGTGTCCAGGTATCACTCCTCAGAGGCCTGGGTTCGAAGACCAGCATATGGGGCTATCCTGAGGCACCAGACAGAACACCTCTCATCTCCACATGGAAAGCTTCCTTGTGGGAATTGTGTCAAACCCTTCGGGTTGGAGAATCCTGCAGAGTCCCTTAGCTACTGCCACATTCCAAGGTCTCCATGGCCACCAACCCACATTATGACTCATCCTCAGGAAAGTCCATTTAAACTCAGCCTTCTGGGTAGCTCACCCAAGAGCCCGCAGATTGAGCGTGCCTTGTCTCGACCAGGCAATGGGAGGGTGAGTTGGCGTTTCTCGGCATCCATGCTTAGGCCCTGCTCTCTAGTCTTTCTGTATGGGGCATCGTGGAACCATCCAATAGTACTCGACTGTCCTGAAGAAGGAAACTTTGAAGTTTGGAGCAGGTCACAACTCCCAGCGTAGGGAAACCTCCCTGGCCTCATGACGCCCCCACCCCCTTCAGGAAGGGGCCGTCATGGACACAAACTCCAGCTTGAGGCAACATCTGATACTCGCCCTGACCTCAGATGCAGGAGATCTCGACTCAGCCTCTGAACAGTGGGCCCAAACCTCGTGCTACCTTGTGTTTTCAGACTTCCTTCCTCACACTCCTGGCAAACATATCCTCAAGACTTGGAATTCTGGAACCAAAATGCAGCCCTATGCTGGCCCTCCAGAAGAAAAACGTTGCTCTATGGGGATCTCCATAAACCCCAAATGAGGATCAACCTGCTCGGTTCTCGACCTCACCCCAATTGGATTGTTCGGGTTGTCCATTCATCCCTCCCCAGAGCTCTGCTTTGGAATCCCTCTTTTGGTTGGACACCTGAGGTAACAAAACTAAAAGGACTCCTCCCATCCTTCAGATTGACCCAAAACAATTGGGATTGGACCAAATACACAGAGAGGAAGTCTCGTCCATGGCCCATGAGGCCTCCCCGAGATTTCACAGCCATCGTTGACAACAAATCCAGAGACAGAAGTCTGAGCAAGCGCCTCACACTCGCTCTTTTGTCGTTCCCCGAAGAGTTCTCCTCACGGTCTGTAGATCGGGCCTGCCATACCTACTTCCCAAACCTAAGCCGAGTTTGTGTTTTCCGACTTCTGTCCCCACATTCCTGGCCCACAGACCCTTCAGGCTGGGGCCCCTGGAACCACACATCAGGACTGAGCCTGTCCATACCACGGGAATTCTGCCCATTCCATTGTCAACAATCGTACAAATTAGGAAAAACCTCCAGAGTCCCCAAGGAAATCCCAATAATGTAGGCCGCCCAGGACAAACAAGGGTCATCTGAAACCAGCTGAGCATCTACCTCTACTCAGCGTAGATGGATATCCCCAGAGAAGAAGATTGAATCAGACAGGCCCCTAGGCCTGAATCAGATTCATTGCTTTCGGTTACAGGTATCTCTCCTCAGAGGCCTGGTTTCCAATATTAGCATATGGGGATTTCATGAGGCAGCAATCAGAACAAAACTCTTCTCCACATGGGAAAATTATCCTTTGAAGATGTCTCAAAACCTCCAGTTAGGAGAATCCTTCAGGGCCTGTGTGCCACTGCCCCATTACAAGGTCTCCATAGACACAAAAACACATTAGGACCCATCCACAGGAGAGTCCATTTCAACTGAGCGTATTCGGTTGCTCCGCGAGATCCAGCAGATCTAATTTGTCTTGTTGCTAGGAGACAATTGGAATGTGAGGTGGCCTACCCCGCCATCCATCCTTAAAACCCTGCTTGGAATCGTTGGCCTGGAGCCAACCAACAGGTCTCAATTGTCCTGCAGAAGAATCTTTGCAGTTGGGAACTTCTCAGAACTCCCATCGTGAGAGAACCCCCATGGCCACATGATACCCCCCCTCATAAAGGGACCATCAGGGACATAAGGTCCAACCTGAGCGATCGTCTGATCCTCACCCTGACTTCAGATGCACGAGATCTCGGTTCAGGTCTGTAGATTGTGCCTGCCAAGTCCTCACCCAGAAACCTAAGCCTTGCTTGTGTCTTCAGACTTCTGTCCACAGACTACTGGCTCACAAGCCCTCCAGTTTGGCAATCCAGAACTACAATGGAGCACTCTACCTGCCCTGCAGAAGAAATACATTGCCCTCTGGGGCTACCTAGAGACCCCAAATGAAGATCAACCTGCACGACACTTGGCTATACCCAAAATATATAGGATGACCTGGGCAATATTGCCCTTTCTGACACAGCCTGAGCATGGACCTCCTGGGCCCACCCAGAAAGCTGGCTACAAACTGAGAACTTCAGACCCCCCATGGCCTTAGGTCGTTATCCCTTCCCAACCTCCGTTTTCAGGCTTCAGAACCTAGACCTTATCTCCAATCACTGCCGAGGTTTGAAAATGATGTAGAAATCAGAACTCCTTCCCGATGGCAGGAAAACTTGTGGTTGTATGTTGTCCAACGTTCAGTGTAGTGGAAACCAGTGTGTCCAATGAGGCCCCGCCATTGCTCGCGGGCCACATAGGTGGCAAACACACATTGTGACCTTCAGCCTTAGCCTAGTCATCAAATAAGGCCTCTCAGTGGCTGGATGAAGAGACAGCATATTGGGCTTGCCATGCCCCTAGGCCCCAATTTTTAACCATAGTTCGTGTTGTCCCTTCACTCTTCCCGAGGGCTCTGCTTTGGAATTCCTCTTTTGGTGGGAAACCTGATGTAATAACCCTGAAAGGAGTCCTCCATCCAACAGAATGACGAAAAACAATAGGAATCGGGCCAAATCCACAGAGAACAAATTTCGTCCATGGCCCATGAGGCCTCCTCGATATTCCACGGCGATCGCTGATACAAAATGCAGAGACAAAAGCCTAAGCAAGCGCCTCAGACTTGCACTATCCTGAAGATGTCTTCTCATGGTTTGTACATCGGGCCTGCCATACCTACGTCCCAAAACATAAGCTGAGTTTGTGTTTTCAGACTTCTGTCCTCAAAGTCCTGGGCCACATACCCTCCAGGCTGGGGACCCTGGAGCCACACATTAGGACTGTGCCTACCCAATCCATGGGAATTCTGCCCATTCCATTGTCCAAAATCGTACAAATTAGGAGAACCCTCCAAAGTCCCTGAGGCCATCCCAATAGTATAGGGCGCCCCGGGACAAAAAAGGTCAGTCTGACACCAGCTGAGCATCTAACTCCACTCATACCCTAGAAGGATGTCCCCAGAGAAGTAGATTGAACCAGACAGGACCCTTGGCCATAATCAGATCCATTGCTTTGGTTTACAGGCATGTCTCCTCAAAACCCTGGATTCCAATACCAGCATTGGGGTTTTCCTGAGGCACCCATCAGAACAAACCTCGTCTCCACAAGGAAACTTGTGCATGGGAGCTATGTCAAAAGCTTAGGAGAATACTTCAGGGTCCCGATGCCACCTCCCGATTCCAAGGCCCTCATGGACACAAACACATATTAGACCCATCCTCAGGAAATTCCATTTCAACTCAGCCACCCCGGTTGCTCCCGCAGAGCCTTCAGATCTAAACTGTCTTGTCGCTAGGAGACAATTGGAATGTGAGGCGGGCTTTCCAGGCATCCATCCTCGAACGTAGGTCTGGACTCATCCATTTGGGATGTCCTGGAGCTGTCCAACAGGTCTCAATTGTCCCGCAGAAGGAAATCTAGGAGGGGGCATCCCACCACTCCCAACGTGGGAAAACCTCCACGGCCTCGAGATTCGGCTCCCTTTATGAAGGGGCCGTCATGAACAGAAATACCAAGCTGAACCAACGTCTGATCCTCGCTCTGACTTCAGATGCATGAGATATTGCTTCAGATCTTTAGGGGGTACATGCCGTGCCCTCGCCCTGAAACCGAACTCTAGCTGTCCCTACGACCCAATTTTAACCAGATTTCTGGTTGTCCAATCGCCCCTCCCCAGGGCTCTACTCTGGAATCCCTCATTTGGTGGGACCTCTGAGTTTGAAAAACAAAACAAAACAAAACAACAACAACAATAAACGGACTTTTTCCGTCCCACAAAATGACCCCAATCTTTTGGACTCGGCCAAACCCCCAGGGAGTAAGATTCGTCCATTTCCCATGAAGTCACCCGGAAATTTCATGACCATGAATGGCATGATATCCAGAGATAAAAACTTGAGCAAGAGCCTCACACTCGCCCTTTGTTCATATCCCGAAGTGTTCTCCTCATGGTCTGTAGATCAGTCCTGCCATACCTATGACCTGAGACATAAGCCGAGTTTCTGTTTACAGACAACAGTCCAAACAGCCCTGGCCTACACAGCCTACAGGCTTAGGCCCCTGGAGCCAAGCTGAGGACTGTACTTGCCCTCTCCAAGGGAATTCTGTGTGCCCATTCCAATGGCCACAATGCTACTAATAGGATAAACCTCCAAAGTCCCTGAGGCCATCCCAATAGTGGTGGCTTCCCAGGATAAACAGGAGCAATCTGAGCCCATCTGAGAACCAACCTGCACTCAGACTTGTAGACTGATATCCCCAGAGGTAAAAAGGAACGAACAGGCCTCTAGGCCCTAATCGGATCCATTGCTTTGGTTTCCAGGCATCTCTCCTCAGAGGCCTGGATTTCAGTACCAGCATATGGCTGTTACTTGACTCACCAATCAGAACAAATCTCATCTACACATGGGAAACTTGCACGTGGGAGTGATGTCAAAGCCTCTGTTTGGAGAACCCTTCATGGCCCCAGTGCCACCGTGTCATTCCAAGTTATCCATAGACACAAAAACACATTAGGACCCATCCACAGGAGAGTCCATTTCAACTCAGCGTATTGGGTTGCTCCGCGAGATCCAGCGGATCTAACTTGTCTTGTTGCTAGGAGACAATTGGAATGCCAGGTGGGCTACCCAGCCATCCATCCTTAGAACCATGCTCAGAATTGTTGTCCTGAAGCCAACCAACAGGTCTCAATTGTCCTGAAGAAGAATCTTTGCTGTTGGGAGCTTCTCACAACTCCCATCGTGAGAAAACACCCATGGCCTCGTGATCCCCCCCCCCTTCACGAAGTGGCCCTCAGGGACATAAAGTCCAACCTGAGCGATCATCTGATCCTCACCCTGACTTCAGATGCACGATATCTCGGTTCAGATCTGTAGATTGTGCCTGCCAAGTCCTCACCCAGAAACCTAAGCCTAGCTTGTGTCCTCAGACTTCCATCCTCAGACTAATGGCCCACAAGCCCTCCAGTTTGGCAATCCAGAATTATAATGCAGCACTCTGCCTGCCATCCAGAAGAAAAACATTGCCTTCTGGGGCTACCCAGAAACCCCAAATGAAGATCAACCTGCACGCAAATTGGCTGTACCCAAAATATATAGGCTGACCTGGGCAATAATGCCCTTTCTGACAGAGGCTGAGCCTTGACCTCCTGGCCCCACCCATACAGCTGGCCGCTCACTGAGCACATCGGACCAGCCATTGCTTTAGTCATTATCACTGCCCACCCTCGGTTTTCAGGATTTAGAACCTAGACCTTATCTCCAATCACTGCCCATGTTTGAAAATGATGCAGAAATCAGAACTCTTTCCCGATGGCAAGAAACCTTGTGGTAGGCTTGTTGTATAATGTTCAGTGTAGTGGATACCAGTGTGTCCAATGAGGCCCCGCCATTGCTCGCGGGCCACATAGGTGGCAAACACACATTGTGACCCTCAGCCTTAGCCCAGTCCTCAGGTAAGGCCTCTCAGTGGCTGGATGAAGAGACAGCATATTGGGCTTGCCATTCCCCCAGGCCCCAATTTTTAACAATATTTCGGGTTTCCATTCACTCTTCCCCAGTGATCTGCTTTGAAACTCCTCTTTTGGTGGGACACCTGAGGTATATACCCTTAAAGGAGTATTCCATCCAACAGATTGACGAAAAACAATTGGGATTGGGCCTAATCCACAGAGAGCAAGATTCTTCCATGGCCCATGAAGCCTACTCGACATTCCACGGCCATCGCTGAAACAAAATCCAGAGACAAAAGCATGAGCAAGCGCCTCAGACTCGCACTATCTTCATATCCTGAAGATGTCTTCTCATGGTTTGTAGATCGGGCCTGCCATACCTACGTCCCCAAACATAAGCTGAGTTTGTGTTTTCAGACTTCTGTCCTCAATGTCCTGGGCCACACACCATCCAGGCTGGGGACCCTGGAGCCACACATTAGGACTGTGCCTACCCAATCCATGGGAATTCTGCCCATTCCATTGTCCAAAATCGTACAAATTAGTAGAACCCTCCAAAGTCTCTGAGGCCATCCCAATAGTATAGGTCGCCCGGGACAAAAAAGGGCAGTCTGACACCAGCTGAGCATCTACCCCCACTCATACCCTAGAAGGTTGTCCCCAGAGAAGAAGATTGAACCAGACAGGACCCTAGGCCAAAATCGGATCCATTGCTTTGGTTTACAGGCATGTCTCCTCAAAACCCTGGATTCCAATACCAGCATTGGGGTTTTCCTGAGGCACCCATCAGAACCAAACTAGTCTCCACAAGGAAACTTGTGCATGGGAGCTATGTCAAAAGCTTAGGAGAATACTTCAGGGTCCCGGTGCCACCGCCCCATTCCAAGGCCCTCATGGACACAAACACACATTAGACCCATCCTCAGGAAAGTCCATTTCAACTCAGCCACCCCGGTTGCTCCCGCAGAGCCTTCAGATCTAAACTGTCTTGTCGCTAGGAGACAATTGGAATGCGAGGCGGGCTTCCCAGGCATCCATCCTCGAACGTTGGTCTGGACTCATACATATGGGATGTCCTGGAGCTGTCCAACAGGTCTCAATTGTCCCGCAGAAGGAATCCTAGGAGGGGGCATCCCACCACTCCCAACGTGGGAAAACCTCCACGGCCTCGAGATTCGGCTCCCTTCATGAAGGGGCCGTCATGAACAGAAAATCCAAGCTGAGCCAACGTCTGTTCCTCGCTCTGACGTCAGATGCATGAGATATTGCTTCAGATCTTCGGACGTACATGCCGTGCCCTCGCCCTGAATTCCAAGTCTAGCTTGTGTTCTCAGACTTCCGTCCTCACACTCCTGGCCCCGAAGCCCACAAGTTTGGCAATTCCGGACCATCATTGCAGCACTCTGCCTGCCCTCGAGTAACAAAATATTGCCCAATGAGCTACCCGGGCTCATTAAATGAGAATAAAAATACACGGCACACGAATGTACCCAAATTATATAGTCTAACCTGGGCAGTAATGCACTGTCTGACACACCCTGAGCCGGGACCTCCTGAGCAACACCCAGACAGCTGACCGCACCCTGAGCCCATAAGACCCGCCGTGGCCTTAGGTCATCATCTTTCCCTACCTCAGTTTTCAGGCTTCAGAACCTAGACCTTATCTCCAATCACTGCCCACGGTCACTGTGATGCAGTAATCAGAACTCTTCCTTATCCATGGCAGGAAACCTTAAGGTTGGCATGTTGTCCAACGTTCAGTGTAGGGGAAACCAGCATTCACCCTGAGGCCCCGCCGATTCATGAGTGCGACGAAGGCATAAACACGCATTGTGCCCCTCAGCGTGAGTCCTGTCCTCAAGTACGTCCTCTCAGTGGCTAGACCATTAGATGCCATAATGGCTTGACATGTCCCTAGGCCCAAATTTAAACCAGATTTCTGGTTGTCCAATCGCCCCTCCCCAGGGCTCTACTCTGGAATCCCTCATTTGGTGGGGTTTGAAAAACAAAACTAAACAACAACAAAACGGACTTCTTCCATCCCACAGAATGACCCCAAACTCTTTGGACGGGGCCAATCCCCAGAGAGTAAAACTCGTCCATTTCCCATGAAGTCACCCGTATATTTCATGACCATGAATGGCATGATATCCAGAGATAAAAACTTGAGCAGGAGCCTCACACTCGCCCTTTTTTCATATCCCGAAGAGTTCTCCTCATGGTCTGGAGATCAGTCCTGCCATACCTATGACCCGAAACATAATCTGAGTTTGTGTTTTCAGACAACTGTCCAAACAGCCCAGGCCTACACACCCTACAGGCTCAAGGCCCTGAAGCTAACCTGAGGAATGTTCTTGCCCTCTCCAAGGGAATTCTGTGTGCCCATTCCAATGGCCACAACCCTACTAATAGAATAAACCTCAAAAGTCCCTGAGGCCTTCCCAATAGTGGTGGCTTCCCTGGAAAAACAGGAGCAATCTGAGCCTATCTGAGAACCTACCTGCACTCAGACTCGTAGACTGATATCCCCAGAGGTAAAAAGGTATAAACAGGCCCCTAGGCCCTAATCGGATCCATTGCTTTGGTTTCCAGGCATCTTCCTCAGAGGCCTGGATTTCAGTACCAGCATATGGCTGTTACTTGACTCACCCATTAGAACAAAACTCATCTACACATGGGAAACTTGCACGTGGGAGGTGTGTCAAAGCCTCTTTGTAGGAGAACCATTCAGGGCCCCAGTGCCACCGCTTCATTACAAGGTCTTCATAGACACAAAATCATATTAGACACACAAATCATAGACACATGCACGGGAGAGTCCAATTCAACTCAGAATATTCGGTTGCTCCGTGATATCCAGCAGATCTAACTTGTCATGTTGTTAGGAGACAATTGGAATGCGAGGTTGCCTACCCCGCCATCCATCCTTAGAACGCTGCTCTGAATCGTTGTCCTGGAGCCAACGAACAGGTCTCAATTGTCCTGCAGAAGAATCTTTGCATTTGGGACCTTCTCACAACTCCCATCGTCGGAAAACCCCTATGGCCTCGCAATCCACCCCCCCCCTTCAAGAAAGGGCCATCAGGGACAGAATGTCCAACCTGAGCGATCGTCTGATTCTCGCCCTGACTTCAGAAGCACGAGATCTCGATTCAGGTCTGTAGATTGTGCCTGCCATATCCTCACCCAGAAACCTAGGCCTAGCTTGGGTTCTCAGACTTCCGTCCTCAGACTACTGGCACACAAGCCCTCCAGTTTGGCAATCCAGAACTACAATACAGCACTCTGCCTGCCCTCCAGAAGAAAAACATTGCCCTCGGGGGCTAACGAGGAACCCCAAATGAGGATCAACCTGCACGACATTCGGCTCTACCCAAAATATATAGGCTGACCTGGGCACTAATGCCCTTTCTGACACAGCCTGAGCCTGGACCTCCTGGCCCCACCCAGACAGCTGGCCGCACACTGAGCACATCGGACCTGCCATGGCCTTAGGTCGTCATCTCTTCTCAATCTCGGTTTTCAGGCTTCAGAACCTAGACCTTATCTCCAATCACGGCCCGAGTTTGAAAATAATGCAGAAATAAGAACTCTTTCCCCATGGCAAGAAACCTTGTGGTTGGCATGTTGTCCAAGGTTCAGTGTACTTGAAACCAGTGTGTCCATGAGGCCCCGCACATGCTTGGGGGCCACATTGGTCACAAACACACATTGTGACCCTCAGCCTGAGCCCCGTCCTAAAGGTACGGCCTCTCAGTGGCTGGATGGAGAGACAGCATATTGGGCTTGCCATGCCCCTAGGCCCCAATTTTTAACCATAGTTCGGCTTATCCCTTCAGTATTCCCCAGTGCTCTGCTTTGGAATTCCTCTTTGGGTGGGACACAAGAGGAAACAAACCTGTAAGCAGTCCTCCCATCCCACAGATTGACGAAAAACATTTGGAATCGGGCCAAGTCCACAGATAGCAAGATTCGTCCATGGCCCATGAGGCACTCCAACATTCCACAGCCATCGCTGTTAAAAAATCCAGAGACAAAAGCCTGAGCACCCGCCTCAGACTCGCTCATTCTTCATATCCTGAAGAGTTCTTCAGATAAGAAGTTACACGGCACTCGAATGCACCCAAAACATATAGTCTAACCTGGGCACTAATGCACTGTCTGACAACCTGAGCCCGGACGTCGTGACCAACACCCAGACAGCTGACCGCACACTGAGCTCATCAGAACCGCCATGGCCTTAGGTCCTCATCTCTTCCCTACCTCAGTTTTCAGGCTTCAGAACCTAGACCTTATCTCCACACACTGCCCAGGGGTGACTGTGATGCAAAAATCAGAACTCTACCTTACCCATGGCAAGAAACCTTGTGGTTGGCATGTTGTCCAACGTTCAGTGTAGGAGAAACAGGCATTCACCCTGAGGCCCCTGCCCATTCTTGAGTGCGACGATGGCATAAACAAGCATTGTGACCCTCAGCGTGAGTCCTGTCCTCTAGTACGTCTTCTCAGTGGCTGGACCATTAGATGTCATCATGGGCTTGACATGTCCCTAGGCCCCAATTTTTAACCAGATTTCTGGTTGTCCAGTTGCCACTCCCAGGGCTCTACTCTGGAATCCCTCATTTGGAGGGACACCTGAGGTTGAAAAAGAAAACAAAACAAATCAACAACAACAGAAAACGGACTTCTTCCATCCCACAGAATGAGCCCAAACTCTTTGGACGGGGCCAAACCCCCAGAGAGTAAGACTCGTCCATTTCCCATGAAGTTACCCGGAAATTTCACAACCATGAGTGACACGATATCCAAGACAAAAACTTGAGCAAGAGCCTCACACTCGCCCTTTTTTTATATCCCGAAGAGTTGTCCTCATGGTCTGTAGATCAGTCCTGCCATACCTATGACCCGAAACATAAGCCGAGTTTGTGTTTTCAGACAACTGTCCAAACAGCCCTGGCCTACACACCCTACAGGCTCAGGCTCCTGGAGCCTAACATGACGACTGTGCTTGCCCTCTCCAAGGGAATTGTGTGTGCCCACTCCAATGGCCACAACACTACTAATAGCGTAAACCTCCAAAGTCCCTGAGGCCATCCCAATATTTGTGGCTTCCCAGGACAAACAGGGGCAATCTGGGCCCATTTGAGCACCTACCGGCACTCAGACCCGTAGACTGATGGCGCAGAGGTAAAAAGGAACGTACAGGCCCCTAGGCATCTATCGGAACCATTGGTTTGGTTTCCAGGCATCTCTCCTCAGAGGCCTGGATTTCAATAACAGCATATGCCTGTTTCTTGATTCAACCATCAGAACAAATCTCATCTACACATGGGAAACTTGCACGATGGAGCTGTGTGCAAGCCTCTCTTTAGGAGAACCCTTCAGGGTCCGAGTGCCAATGCTTCATTCCAAGGTCTCTATAGACACAAATCATATTAGGACACATCCACGGGAGACTCCATTTCAACGCAGTCTCCTCGGTTACTCCCGCAGATCCAGCAGATCTAACCTGTCTTCTTGCTTGGAGACAATTAGATTGCGAGGTGGGCTACCCAGCTATCCATCCTTAGAACCTTGTTCGAATCGTTTTCCTGGAGCCAATCAACAGGCCTCAATTGTCCTGCAGAAGAATCTTTGCAGTTGGGAGCTTCTCACAACTCCCATCGTGGGAAAAACCCCATGGCCTCGTGATCCACCCCCCCTTCAAGAAGTGGACATCAGGGACAGACTGTCCAACCTGAGCGATCATCTGTTCCTCGCCCTGACTTCAGATGCACGAGATCTCGATTCAGGTCTGTAGATTGTGCCTGCCATATCCTCACCAAGAAACCTAGGCCTAGCTTGGGTTCTCAGACCTCCGTCCTCAGACTACTGGCCCACTAGCCCTCCAGTTTGGCAATCCAGAACTACAATGCAGCATTCTGCCTGCCTTCCAGAAGAAAATCATTGCCCTCTGGGGCTACCCAGTAATCCCAAATGAGGATCAACAGGGCACCATTCGGCTGTACCCCAATATATAGGCTGACCTGGGCACTAATACCCTTTCTGACACAGCCTCATCCTGGACCTACTGGCCCCACCCAGACTGCTGGCCGCACACTGAGTTCATCGGACCCGCCAGGGCATTAGGTCGTCATCTCTTCTCAACCTCGGTTTTCAGGCTTCAGAACCTAGACCTTATCTCCAATCACGGCCCGGGTTTGAAAATGATGTAGAAATCAGAACTCTTTCCCCATGGCAAGAAAACTTGTGGTTGGCATGTTGTCAAAGTTTCAGTGTAGTTGAGACCAGTGTGGCCCATGAGGCCCCGCCCATGCTTGCGGGCCACATTGGTCACAAACACACATTGTGACCCTCAGCCTGAGCCCAGTCCTCAGGTAAGGCCTCTCAGTGGCTTGATGGAGAGACAGCATATTGGGCTTGCCATGCCCCTAGGCCCCAATTTTTAACCATAGCTCGGGTTGTCCCTTCACTCTTCCCCAGGGCTCTGCTTTGGTTTCCTCTTTTGGTGGGACACCTGAGGTAACAATCCTGAAAGGAGTCCTCCCATCCCACAGATTGACAAAAAACAATTGGGTTCGAGCCTAGTCCACAGAGAGCAAGATTCGTCCATGGCCCATGAGGCCTCCCCAACATTCCACGGCCATCGCTGATACAAAATCCAGAGACAAAGGCCTGAGCACGCGCATTAGACTCGCTCATTCATTATATCCTGAAGAGTTCTTCAGATAAGAACCTACACGGCACTCGAATGCACCCAAAATATATAGTATAACCTGGAAACTAATGCACTGTCTGACCACCTGATCCCAGACCTCGTGACCAACACCGAGACAGCTGACCGCAGAGTGAGCACGTCAGAGCCGCCATGGCCTTAGGTCATCATCTCTTCCCTAGATCAGTTTTCACGCTTCAGAACCTAGACCTTATCTCCAATCACTGCCCAGTGTGACTGTGATGCAGAAATCATACCTCTTCCTTACCCATGGCAGGAAACCTTGAGGTTGGCATGTTGTCCAACGTTCAGTGTAGGAGAACTAGCATTCACCCTGAGGCCCCGTCCATTTTTGAGTGCGACGAGGGCATAAACACGCATTGTGACCCTCAGCGTGAGTCCTGTCCTCTAGTACGTCCTCTCAGTGGCTGGACCATAAGATGTCATAATGGGCTTGACATGTCCCTAGGCCCCAATTTTTAACCAGATTTCTGGTTGTCCAGTCGCCCCTCCCCAGGCCACTACTCTGGAATCCCTCATTTGGTGGGACACCTGAGGTTGAAAAACAAAACAAAACAAACCAACAACAGAGCAACGGACTTCTTCCATCCCACAGAATGACCCCAAACTCTTTGGACGGGGCCAAACCCCCACAGAGTAAGACTCGTCCATTTCCCATGAAGTCACCTGGAAATTTCACGACCATGAGTGACACGATATCCAGAGACAATAACTTGAGCAAGAGCCTCACACTCGCCCTTTTTTCATATCCCGAAGAGTTCTCCTCCTGGTCTGGAGATCAGTCCTGCCATACCTATGACCCGAAAAATAAGCCGAGTTTGTGTTTTCTGACAACTGTCCAAAGAGCCCTGGCCTACACACCGTACAGTCTCAGGCCCCTGGAGCCAAACCTGACGACTGTGATTGCCCTTTCCAAGGGAACTGTATCTGCCCATTCCAATGGCCACAACCCTCCTAAGAGTATAAACCTCCTAAGTCCCTGAGGCCATCCCAATATTTGTGGCTTCCCAGGACAAATGGGGCAATCTGGGCCCTTCTGAGCACCAACCGGCACTCAGACCCGTAGACTGATGTCCCCAGAGGTAAAAAGGAACCAAAGGCCCCTAGGCACCTATCGGATCCATTGCTTTGGTTTCCAGGCATCTCTCCTCAGAGGCCTGGATTTTAATAACAGCATATGGCTGTTTCTTGACTCACCCATCAGAACAAATCTCATGTACACATGGGAAACTTGCACGATGGAGCTGTGTGAAAGCCTCTCTTTAGGAGAACCCTTCAGGGCCCCAGTGCCACTGCTTCATTCCAAGGTCTCCATGGACACAAAATCATATTAGGACACATCCGCGGGAGAGTCCATTTCAACTCAGCCTCCTCGGTTGCTCCCGCAGATCCATCAGATCTAAACTGTCTTCTTGCTTGGAGACAATTGGAATGCGAGGTGGGCTACCCAGCCATCCATCCTTAGAACCCTGCTCGGATCGTTGTCCTGGAGCCAACCAACAGGTCTTAATTGTCCTGCAGAAGAATCTTTGCAGTTGGGAGCTTCTCACAACTAGCATCGTGGGAAAAACCCCATGGCCTCGTGATCCACCCCCCCTTCAGAATGGGCCATCAGGGACAGACTGTCCAACCTGAGCGATCATCTGTTCCTCGCCCTGACTTCAGATGCACGAGATCTCGATTCAGGTCTGTAGATTGTGCCTGCCATATCCTCACCAAGAAACCTAGGCCTAGCTTGGGTTCTCAGACCTCCGTCCTCAGACTACTGGCCCACAAGCCCTCCAGTTTGGCAATCCAGAACTACAATGCAGCACTCTGCCTGCCCTCCAGAAGTAAATCATTGCCCTCTGGGGCTACCCAGTAATCCCAAATGAGGATCAACGGGGCACCATTTGGCTGTACCCCAAATATATCGGCTGACCTGGGCACTAAAGACCTTTCTGACACAGCCTCATCCTGGACCTACTGGCCCCACCCAGACTGCTGGCCGCACACTGAGTTCATCGGACCCGCCATGGCATTAGGTCGTCATCTCTTCTCAACCTCGGTTTTCAGGCTTCAGAACCTAGACATTATCTCCAATCACGGCCCGGGTTTGAAAATGATGTAGAAATCAGAACTCTTTCCCCATGGCAAGAAATCTTGTCGTTGTCATGTTGTCAAAGATTCAGTGTAGTTGAGACCAGTGTGGCCCATGAGGCCCCGCCCATGCTTGCGGGCCACATTGGTCACAAACACACATTGTGACCCTCAGCCTGAGCCCAGTCCTCAGGTACGGCCTCTCAGTGGCTGGATGGAGAGACAGCATATTGGGCTTGCGATACCCCTAGGCCCCAATTTTTAAACATAGTTCAGGTTGTCCCTTCACTCTTCCCCAGGGCTCTGCTTTGGAATTCCTCTTTTGGTGGAACACCTGAGGTAACAAACCTGAAAGGAGTCCTCCCATCCCACAGATTGACGAAAAACAATTGGGATCGGGCCAAGTCCACAGATAGCAAGATTCGTTCATGGCCCATGAGGCCTCCCCAAATTTCCACGGCCATCGCTGATACAAAATCCTGAGACAAAAGCCTGAGCACGCACCTTAGACTCGCTCATTCATCATATCCTGAAGAGTACTTCAGATAAGAACCTACACAGCACTCGAATGCACCCAAAATATATAGTCTAACCTGGGCACTAATGCACTGTCTGACAACCTGAGTCCGGATCTCGTGACCAACACCCTGACAGCTGCCGGCACACTGAGCACAACAGACCCGCCATAGCCTTAGGTCATCATCTCTTCCCTACCTCAGTTTTCAGGCTTCAGAACCTAGACCTTATCTCCAATCACTGCCCAGCGGTGACTGTGATGCAGAAATCAGAACTCTTCCTTACCCATGGCAAGAAACCTTGTGGTTGGCATGTTGTCCAACGTTCCGTGTAGGAGAAACCAGCATTCACCCTGAGGCCCCGCCCATTCTTGAGTGCGATGAGGGAATAAACACGCATTGTGACCCTCAGCTTGAGTCCTGTACTCTAGTACGTCCTCTCATTAGCTGGACCTTTAGATGTCATATTGGGCTTGACATGTCCCTAGGCCCCAATTTTTAACCAGATTTCCAGTTGTCCAGTCGCCCCTCCCCAGGGCTCTACTCTGGAAACTCTCATTGGGTGGGACACCTGAGGTTGAAAAACAAAATAAAACAAATGAATAACAACAGAACAAGGACTTCTTCCATCCCACAGAATGACCCCAAACTCTTTGGACTGGACCAACCCCCAGAGAGTAAGACTCCTCCATTTCCAAACTGGAGGGCTTGTGGGCCAGTCGTCTGAGGACGGAAATCTGAGAACCCAAGCTAATCCAAGGATTCTGGGTGAGGACATGGGAGGCACAATCTACAGAACTGAATTGATATCTCATGCATCTGAAGTCATTGCGAGGATCAGACGATCACTCCGGTTGGACATTCTGTCCCTGATGGCCCCTTCTTAAAGCGGGGGTGGATCAAGAGGCCATGGGGGTTTTCTCACGATGGGATTTGTGATAAGAACCCAACTGCAAATATTCTTCTGCAGGACAAATGGGGACTCTGGAGGTTTTTCCTAATTTGTATGATTGTGGACAATGGAATGGGCAGAATTCCCGTGGTATGGACAGGCACAGTCCTGATGTGTGGCTCCAAGGGCCCCAGCCTGAAGGGTCTGTGGGCCAGGAATGTGGGGACAGAAGTCTGAAAACACAAACTCGGCTTAGGTTTGGGAAGTAGGTATGGCAGGCCTGATCTACAGACAGTGAGGAGAACTCTTCGGGATACGACAAAAGAGCAAGTGTGAGGCGCTTGCTCAGACTTTTGTCTCTGGATTTGTTGTCAACGATGGCTGGGGAATCTCGGGGAGGCCTCGTGGGCCATGGACGAGACTTCCTCTCTGTGAATTTGGTCCAATCCCAATTGTTTTGGGTCAATCTGAAGGATGGGAGGAGTCCTTTTAGTTTTGTTACCTCAGGTGTCCCACCAAAAGAGGGATTCCAAAGCAGAGCTCTGGGGAGGGATGAATGGACAACCCGAACAATCCAATTGGGGTGAGGTCGAGAAGCGAGCAGGTTGATCCTCATTTGGGGTTTATGGAGATCCTCACAGAGCAACGTTTTTCTTCTGGAGGGCCAGCATAGGGCTGCATTTTGGTTCCAGAATTCCAAGACTTGAGGATATGTTTGCCAGGAGTGTGAGGAAGGAAGTCTGAAAACACAAGGTAGCACGAGGTTTGGGCCCACTGTGCAGAGGCTGAGTCGAGATCTCCTGCATCTGAGGTCAGGGCAAGTATCAGATGTTGCCTCAAGCTGGAGTTTGTGTCCATGACGGCCCCTTCCTGAAGGGAGTGGGGGCGTCATGAGGCCAGGGAGGTTTCCCTACGCTGGGAGTTGTGAGCTGCTCCAAACTTCAAAGATTCCTTCTTCAGGACAGTCGAGTACTATTGGATGGTTCCAGGATGCCCCATACAGAAAGACTCGAGAGCAGGGGCGTAAGCATGGATGCCGAGAAACGCCAACTCACCTTCCCATTGCCTGGTCGAGACAAGGCATGCTTAATGCGGGCTCCTGGGTGAGCTACCCAGAAGGCTGAGTTTAAATGGACTTTCCTGAGGATGAGTCATAATGTGGGTTGGTGGCCATGGAGACCTTGGAATGTGGCAGTAGCTAAGGGACTCTGCAGGATTCTCCAACCCGAAGGGTTTGACACAACTCCAACAAGGAAGCTTTCCATGTGGAGGTGAGAGGTGTTCTGTCTGGTGCCTCAGGATAGCCCCACATGCTGGTCTTCGAACCCAGGCCTCTGAGGAGTGATACCTGGACACCAAAGCCAGAGTTCATAATAGGGCCCTGGGGCCTGTCTGGTTCAATCTTCTTTCTCTGCGGATATCAGTCTGTTTGTCTGCATGGAGGTAGTAGTTGCTCAGCTGGTGTCATAATGCCCCTGTTTGTCCAGTGCGGCTTGTGGTAGTGGGATGTCCTTGGGGACCTTGAGGTTTCTACTATTTTGTAGAGTTGTGGCCAATGGAACGGGCAGTTTCTTAGGAGAGAGCAGGCACAGTTCTGTGGTGTGGCTCCAGAGACCCCAGCCTGGAGGCGGTGTGGGCCACGGCTGTGCAGACAGACATCCAAAAACCCAAACTCAGCTCAGGTTTGGGGCCGAGGTTATGGCAGGCCTGATCTACAGTCCGTGAGGGGAGCTCCTCTGGATATGAAAGAAGGGTGAGAGGGAGGCAGTCGCTCAGTCTTTTGTCTCTGGATATTTTGTCCACAATGGCCGTTTAATGTAGGAGTTGCCTCATGGGTCGTAGAAGTCTCCCTCTCTGGTAGTTTGTCCAGCACCCAAGAGTTTGGGGTCATTCTGTGGGAAGGGAAGAGTCCTGTTTTCTGCTTCATGTGTCCCCCCAGTAGAGGGATTCTGGAGCATAGCAGTGGGTCCTGACAACTGGAATACTCGCTCTCTGGTTAAGCCTGGGGGCCTATGGATATGACAAGCCCCATAGGCAGGATCTTGGTCCAGCCCCTGAGAGGCGTTACTTTAATACGGGACTCACGCTACAGGTCACAATGCATGTCTGTGCCCTAGGCGGCCCTCAAGCACTGGCGTGGCCTTTCCGACAATGCAGGTTTTCCCACATTGAACGTAGGACAACATGCCAACTACAAGGTTTCTGGCCATGGGGAAGGAAGAATACTAATTTTTGCATCACGTTCACCCCTGGGCAGTGATTGGAGATAAGGTCTAGGTTCTGAAGCCTGAAAACCGAGGTTGGGAAGAGATGACGAACTACAGCCATAGTGGGTCCCTTGTGTCCAGTTTGGAGCCAGCTGTCTAGGTGTCGTTTGGGATGTCTTGTCTCAGGTTGTGCCAGAGAGGGCATTACTATTCAGGGTAGGCTGTATAATTGCTTTACAGTCGAGTGACATGCATTAGATAATCATTTGGGGTTTCTTATTAGCAGCATAGGGCAAAGTTTTTCCTCTGGAGGGCAGGCAGAGTGCTGCATTGTGGCTTCGGAATTCCCAAACTGGAGGGCTTGTGGGGCAGGAGAGTGAGGACGGAAGTCTGAGAACACAAGCTAGGCTTAGGGTTCGGAGAATGGACATGGCAGGCACACTCTGCAGAGCTGAATTGAGATCTCATGAGTCTGAAGTCAGGTCGAGGATCAGACTTTGGCTCAGGTTGGAGTTTCTGTCCATGTTGGCCCCTTCATGAAGGGTGGGGGGCATTATGAGGCCATGGGGGTTTTCCCACTATTAGAGTTGTGAGATGCTCCAAACCGCAAGGATTCCTTCTGTGGGACAATTAAGATTTGTTGGATGGCTCCAGGACGTCTCATAAGGTATTTTTCCAGAACAGGGTTCTAAGTATGGATGCCTGGGCAGAGAGCCTCAATGCCAATTGTCTCCTAGCAACAAGAAACGTTTGATCTGCTGGCTTGGGATAGCATCAGAGGGGGCTGAGTTGGAATGGACTTTCCTGAGGATGGTCTTAAATGAGTTGAAATGGACTGTCCTGAGGATGGTCTTAATGTTGGTTTGAGTCCATTGAGACCTTGGTATGGGGCAGTGGCACCAGGGCCCTGAAGGATTCTCCTAACCAGAGGTGATAACAAAGCTCCAATGAGCAAGTTTTCCATGGGGAGACGAGATTTGTTCTTATTGGTGCCTCAGGAAACCACCATTTGCTGGTATTGGAAATGAGGCCTCTGAGGAGAGATGCCTGGAAACCAAAGCAATGGATCTGATTAGGGCCTAGGGGCCTGTCCTGTTCAATATTCTTCTCTGGGGACATCTTTTGTCTGAGTGGAGGTAGTTGCTCAGCTGGTTTGAGATCCCACGTTTTTGTCCTGGGCGGCCTACACTATTGGGATGGCCTCGGTACCTTTGGAGGTTTTTCCTAATTTGCAAGGTTGTGGCCAATGGAACGGGAAGAATTCTCTTGAAAGGGAAGCACAGTCCTGAGGTGTGGCTCCAGGGACCCAAGTGTGGATCGTGTGTGGTCCAGGGCTATTTGGACAAAAGTCTGAAAACACAAACTCCACTTAGGTTTGGGTCTGTAGGTATGGCCGGCCCGATATATAGACCGTGAGGAGAACTCTTCAGGATATGAACAAAGGGCGAAAGTGAGGTGCTTGCTCATGCTTATTTTTTTCTGGATATGTGTCACCGATTGCCATGGAATGTCCGGGTGTCCTCCTGGGCCATCAATGAGGCTCCCTTTCTGGGGATTTGACCCAGCCCAAGAGTTTGGGGTCATTCTTTGGGAAGAGACGAGGCCTTTCTGTTTTTTTTTTTCTTTTTTTTTTTTTTTTACCTCAGGTGGACCACCACAAGAGGGATTCCACAGCAGAGTCCTGGGGAGGGGCGACTGGACAACCAGACCTCTGGTTAACATTGGGACCTAAGAACATGGCAAGCCCCATATGTGGGCTCTTGGTCCAGACACTGAGAGGCCTTCCTTGAGCATAGGGCTCACATTGAGTTTCACAATGTGTTTTTGTGCCCAAGGAGCCCCTCAAGTCAGGGCGTGGCCTAATGTACCATGCTGGTTTCTCCTACACTGAACATTGCACAATACGGCAACCACACGTTTTCTGGCCATGGGGAAGAAGGAGTTCTAATTTCTGCAACAGTTTCACTCCTGGACTGTGATTGGATTTAAGGTCTAGGTTCTGAAGCCTGAAAACTGAGGTTGGGAAGAGATGAAGACCTAGGGCCATGGTGTGTCTGATGTGCTCAGTGTTCGGCCAGCTGTTGAGTGTGGGTTGGGAGGTGCAGGCTCAGGCTGTGGCAGACAGGGAATTAGTGCCCAGGCCAGACTGTATCATTGGGGTGCAGTCGAGTTTCGTGCAGGTTGGTACTCATTTGTGGTTAGTGGGTAGCCCCAGAGGGCAACGTTTTTCTTCTGGAAGGAAGACACAGTGCCACATAGTGGCTCCAGAATTCCCAAACTGGAAGGTTTGTGGGCCAGGAGTGTGAGGAAAAAATCTGAGAACACAAGCCAGACTTAGATTTCGGGGTGAGGGTACGGCAGGAACCCTCTGCAGAGATGATTCGAGATCCCGTGTACCTGAAGACAGAGCTAGGCTCAGACGTTGGCTCAGGTTGGAGTTTCTGTCCATGACGGCCCCTTCATGAAGGGGAGGGTGTCACGAGGCCATGGAGGTTTTCCCACGATGGGAATTGTGAGATGCTCCAAACCGCAATGATTCCTTCCGTGGGACAGTCGAGACCTGCTGGATGGCTCCAGGACATCCCATAAGGAAGTTATCCAGAGCAGGGTTCTAAGGATGGATGCCTGGGCAGCCTGCCTCCCATTCCAGGTGTCTCATAGCGCCAAGGCAAGTTCGATCTGCTGGATCTAGGGGAGTAACCGAGGCAGGTGTGTTGAAATGGGTGATTTGAGGATGGGTCATAATGTGCATTAGTGTCCATGGAGACCTTGGAATGGGGTGCTTGATCCGGGGCCTTGCGGGATGTTCATAACCGGAGGTTTTGATGGAGCTCTAAAGAGTACGTTTCCTATGTAGAGAAGAGAATTGTTTTGATGAGTGCCTAAGGATTCTCCCATATGCTGGTATTGGATAACAGGCCTCTGAGGAGAGATGCCTGGAAACAAAAGCAATGGATATGATTACGGCCTAGGTGCCTGTCCGGTTCAATCTCTTTCCTGGGGATACGTGTCTATGGATCTGAGGGGAGGTAGTTGCTCAGCTTTGTCAGATCGCCCCTGTTTGTCCTGGGCAGCCTATAATATTGGGAATGGCCTCGGGACTTTGGAGTTTCTCCTAATCTATAGTGTTGTGGCCAATGGAATGGGCAGAAATCCCCTGGAGAGGACAGGCACAGCTCTGAGTTTGGCTCTAGGGGCCCAGCCGTGAGGGAGTGTGGGCCAGGACTGTGGGGACAGAAGTTTGAAAACACAAACTCCGCTTAGGATTGGGGACATAGGTATGGCACGCCAAATCTACAGACCGTGATAACACTTCGGGATATGAAAAAGGCTGAGTTTGAGGTGCTTGCTCAGGTATTGTCTCTGGATTTGTGTCAACAATGTGGGTCGAATGCTGGCGTGGCCTCATGGGTTGTGGACGGCTTTCCTTCTCTGAGGATTTGACCCAATCCCAAGAATTTAGGTACATTCTGTGTGATGGGAGGAGTCCTTTCTGTTTTTTATTTTATTTTATGTACCTCATGTGTGCCATAAAAGAGCGATTCCAGAGCAGAGTCCTTGGGAGGGACAACTGGATAACCCCACCTCTGTTTAAGTTTGGGGGCCTAGGGGCATGGCAAGTCCAATATGTGGGCTCTTGATTCAGACACTGAGAGGTCTTCCTTGAGGACAGGGCTCATGCTGAGGGTCACAATGCCTATTTGTGCCCAACAAGGCCCTCAAGCATGGGAAGGGCCTCATGGGCCACGCTGGATTCTCCTACACTGAACGTTGGAGAATATACCAACCACAAGGTTTCGGGCCATGGCGAAGGAAGAGTTGTGATTTCTGCATCACGTTCACCCCTGGACAGTGATTGGAGTTTAGGTCTAGGTTCTGAAACCCGAAAACCGAGGTTGGGAAGAGATGAAGACCTAAGGACCTGATGGGTACAATGATCTCAGTGTGTGGCTAGCTGTTGAGCGTAGGTCTGGAGGTGTGGGATCATGCTGTGTCAGACCGGGCATTAGACAGGGTAGACTGCATATTTGGGGTGCAGTCGTGTGGCGTTCAGTTGATCCTCATTCGGGTTTCTAGGTAGCTCCATAAGGCAACGTTTTTCTTTGGAGGGCAGGCAGAGTGCTGCATTGTGGCCCCAGTATTGCCAAACTGTAGGGCTTTTGGGCCAGGGGTGTGAGGACGGTAGTCTGAGAACACAAGCTAGGCTTAGTTTTTGGGGTGAGGACACAGATGGCACGCTCTGCAGAGCTGAGTCAAGATCTCATGCACCTGAAGCCAGGGCGAATATCAGACGTTTGCTCAGGTTGCAGTTTCTGTCCATGATGGCCCCTTTATAAAGTGGAGCGTCTCAAGAGGCCATGAAGATTTTCCCACTGTGGGAGTTGTGAGATGCACCAGACTGCAAAGATTCCTTCTGTGGCACACCTGAGACCTGTTGGATGTATCTAGGATGTCCCATATTGAACGACTCCAGAGTAGGGTTCTAAGGATGGATGCCTGGGCAGCCCGCCTCCCATTCTAGTTGTCTCCTAGCAACAAGGCAGGATTGATCTGCAGGCCCTGGGGGAGAAACCAAGGGGGATGAGTTGACATGGACTCTACCGAGGATAGATCATAATGTGGGTTTAAGTCCATGGAGACCTTGGAATGGGGCGCTTGATCCGGGGCCCTGAAACATTCTCCTAAACAGAGGTTTTTATAGAGCTCCAAAGGGTACATTTCCTATGTGGAGACGAGATTTTTCTATGAGTGCCTCAGTAATCCCCCATTAGCTGGTATTGGTAACCAGGCCTCTGAGGAGAGATGCCTGGAAACAAAAGCAATGGATCTGATTAGGGCCTAAGTGCCTGTCCAGTTCAATCTTATTCTATGGGGATATCTGTCTCTGGGTCTGAGTAGAGGTAGTTTCCTAACTTGTGTAAGATCATCCCTGTTTGTCCTGGGCAGCCAATAGTATTGGGATGGCCTCGGGGCGTTGGGAGGTTTCTCCTAATCTATAGGGTTGTGGCCAATGGAAATGGCAGAATTCCCCTGGAGAGGGAAGCCACAGTCCTCAGCTGTGGCTCCAGGGTCCCCAGCTTGGATGGTGTGTGGGCCAGGACTGTGGGGACAGAAGTCTGAAAACACAAACTCAGCTTAGGTTTGGGGATGTATGTATGAAGGCTCGATCTACAGACCGTGAGAATTTTCCGGGCTATGAACAAAGGGCGAGTATGTGGCGTTTTCTAAGGCTTTTGTCTCTGGATTTTGTGCCTACGGTGGCCGTGGAATGTCGGGGTGTCGTCAAGGTCCATGGACAAGTCTTTCTCTGGTGATTTGGCCTGTTCCCAAGTGGTTGGGATCATTCTGTGGATGGGAAGACTCCTTTCTGTATTTTTTATTTTACCTCAGGTGTCCCACCAAAGAGGGTTTCCAGAGCAGAGCCCTGAGTAGGGGTGACTAGACATCTCTAACTCTGGTTGAGATTGGGGGACTAGGGGCTTGGCAAGCCCCATATATGGGCTGTTGTTCCATTCACTAAGAGGCTTTACATGAGGATAGGGCTAACGCTGAGGGTCACAATGTGTGTATGTGCAAATTGTAGCCCTCAGGGATAGGTGGGGCCTCATAGTTCATGCTGCTTTCTCCTACAATGAACGTTGGACAACATGCCAACCACAAGGTTTCTTGCCATGGCGAAGGAGAAGTTCTGATTCTTGTATCACGTTCACTCCTGAGCAGTGAGTGGAGATAAGGTCTAGGTTCTGAAGGTGAAAACTGCGGTTGGGTAGAGATGATGGCCGAAAGCCATTGTGGGTTTGATATGCTCAGTGTACGGCCAGCTGTCTGGGTGTTGGACTGGAGGTCTGCCTTCAGGCTGTGTCAGACAGGGCTTTAGTGCACAGGCTAGATTGTATAATTGGGGTATGGTCGAGTGGCATGCAGGTTGTTACTCATTTGGCGTTTCTGGTTAGCCCTATAGGGCAATATTTTTCTTCTGGAGGGCAGGCAGAGTGCTGCATTGTTTCTCTAGAATTGCCAAACTGGAGGGGTGTGGCCACGATTGTGAAGACGGAAGTCTGAGAACACAAGTTAGGCTTAGGTTTCGGGGCGGGGGCACAGCAGGCACACTCTCAGGTGCTGAATCGAGATCTCGTGCTTCTGAATTTAGGGCGAGGATCAGACTTTGGCCTAGGATGGAGTTTCTGTCCATGATGGCCCATTTATGAAGGTGTGGGGCATCATGAGGAAATGGAGGTTTTCTCACAGTGGGATTGTGTGATGCTTCAAACCACAAGGATTCATTCTGCGAGACAGTCAAGACAGGTTGGTTGGATTCAAGACGTCCCATAAAGAAATTCTCCAGAGCAGGGTTCTAAGGATGGATGCCTGGGTAGCCCACCTCGCATTCCAACTGTCTCCTAGTGACAATGCAGGTTTGATCTGCTGGCTCTGGGTGAGCAGCCGACGGGGCTGATTTGAAATGGACTCTCCTGAGGATGGATCATAATGTAAGTTTTTGTCCTTGGAGACCTTGGAATTGGGCCATGGTGCCAGCGCCCTGAAGGATCCTCCTAACCTGAGGTATTGACACAGCTCCAAAGAGCAAGTTTCTCATGTGGAGATGAGATCTGTTCTGATTGTTACCTTAGGAAACCCCCATAATCTGATATTGGAAACCAGGCCTCTGAGGAGAGATACATAGAAACCAAAGCAATGGATCAGAACTTGGCCTAGGTTGGAGTTTCTGTCCATGATGGCCCCTTTATAAAGGGGAGCATCTCATGAGGCCATGTAGGTTTTCCCACGATAGAAGTTCTGAGATGCTCCAATCTGCAAGGATTCCTTCTGCAGGACAGTCAAGACCTGTTGGAAGGCTCCCAGGACATCCCATATGGAACGGCGCCAGAGCAGGATTCCAACGATGGATGCCTAGAGAGTCTGCTTTGCATTCCAGTTGTCTCCTAGCGACAAGGCAGGCTTGATATTCTGGCTCTGGGGGAGTAATCGACGGGGCTGAGTTGAAATGTACTCTCCTGCCGTATGGTTATTATGCGGGTTTGTGTCCATGGAGACCTTGGCATAGGGCGGTGGCTCCAGTTACCTGAAGGTTTCTCCTAACTGGAGGTTTTTACAGAGCTCCAAAGGATAAGTTTCCCATGTGGAGACAAGATTTGTTCTGATAGGTATCTCTGGAATCCCCCATATGCTGGTATTGGAAAACAGGCCTCTGAGGAGAGATGCTTAGAAACAAAAGCAATGGAACCAATTACGTTCTAGGGGCCTGTCCAGTTTAATACCTTTCTCTTGGGATATCTGTCTACGGGTGAGTTGAGGTCGTTGCTCAGCTTGTGACAGATCACCCCTCTTTGTACTGGGCGGCCTACACTATTGGAATGGCCTCTGGGACTTTGGAGGTTTCTCCTAATCTGTAGGGTTGTGGCCAATGGAATGGGAAGAATTTCCTTGGAGAGGGCAGGCACAGTCCTGAGGTGTGGCTCCAGGCGCCTCAGCCTGGAGGGTGTGTGGGACAGGGATGTCAGGATAGAAGTCTGAAAACACAAACTCGGCTTAGGTTTGGGGACGTAGGTATGGCAGGCCCGATCTACAGACTATGAGGAGAATATTTTGGGCTATGACATAAGGGTGAGGCTTATGTCTCTGGATTTTGTGTCAATAGTGGCCGTGGAATGTCGGGCTGGCCTCATGGGCCATGGACGAGTCTTTCTCTCTGGGTATGGCCTGATCCCAAGTGATTGGAGTCATTCTGTGGGTGGGAGGAATCCTTTCTGTGTTTACTTACCTCAAATGTCCCACCAAAGAGGGATTCCAGAGCAGAGCCCTGAGTAGGGGTGACTAGATGTCTCTACCTCTGGTTAAGATTGGGTGACTTGGGGCATGGCAGGCCCCATATGCGGGCTCATGGTCCAGCCACTGAGAGGCTTTACTTGAGGACAGGGCTCAAACTGAGGGTCCCAATGTGTGTTTGTGCCCACCGCAGCTCTTAAGCATGGGCAGGGCCTCAGGGACCCTACACTACCCTCAGGGGCCCTACAACTACTGCTGTAGGCCCTACAGGGGTCCTACACTGAACTTTGGATATGATGCCAACCACAAGATTCTGGCGAGAGGGAAGGAGGAGTTATGATTTCTGCATCACGTTCACCCATGGGAAATGAGTAGAGATAAGGTCTAGGTTTCTGTAGCCTGAAAACCAGGTTGGAAAGAGATGGCAACCTAAGGCCATGGCGGTTCAGATGTTCTCAGTGTACGGCAAGCTGTCTGGGTGTCGGTTGGGAATTCAGGCCTCAGGTTGTGTCAGACAGGGCATTAGTGCACAGGCTAGACTATATAATTGGTGTACAGTTGAGTGGCATGCAGGTTTATCCTCATTTGAGGTTTCTGGGTAGACCCATAGGGCAACGTCTTTCTTCTAGAGGGCAGGCAGAGTGCAGCACTGTGTCATCGGAAATCCCAAAATGGAGGGCGTGTGGTCCAGGAGTGTGAGAACGGAAGTATGAGAACACTAGCTATGCTTAGGTTTTGGGGTGAGGGCACAGCAGGTACACTCTGAAGAGCTTAATCAAGATCTCGTGCATCTGAAGTCAAGGCGAAGATGAGCAGTTGACTCAGGTTGGAGTTTCTTTCCAATATCCGCCTTCATGAACATTGGGGGCATCATGTGACCTTGGAAGTTTTCCATGATATGAGTTGTGAGGTGGTCCATGCAGAAGGACTCCTGTGGGATAGTCGAGACCTGTTGGATGGCTCAAGCATGTCCCATAAGGAACTACGCAAAAGCAGGGTTCTAAGGGTTCTAAGGATCTCTATGGAGAGATGCCTGGAAACCAAAGCAATGGATCCGATAGGTGCCAAATGAGGGATTCCAGAGTTGAGCCCTGGGGAGGGGCGACTGGACAACTAGAAATGTGGTTAAAAATTTGGACCTAGGGACATGTCAAACCCATTAAGACATCTAATGGTCCATCCACTGAGAGGACGTACAAGAGGACAGGAGTCACGCTGAGGGTCACAATGCGTGTTTATGCCCTCGTCGCACTCAAGAATGGGCGGGGCCTCAGGGTGAATGCTGGTTTCTCCTACACTGAACGTTGGACAACATGCCAACCACAAGGTTTCTTTCCATGGGTAAGGAAGAGTTCTGATTACTGCGTCACAGTCACCCCTGGGCAGTAATTGGAGATAAGGTCTAGGTTCTGAAGACTGAAAACTGAGGTAGGGAAGAGATGATGACCTAAGGCCATGGCGGGTCTGATGTGCTCAGTGTGCTGTCAGCTGTCGGGGTGTTGTTCACGAGGTCCGGGCTCAGGTTGTCAGACAGTGCATAGGTGCCCATGTTAGACTATATGTTTTGGGTGCATTCGAGTGCCGTGTAGGTTCTTATCTGAAGAACTCACAGGATATGAAGAATGAGCGAGTCTGAGGCGCATGCTCAGGCTTTTTTCTCTGGTTTTTGTATCAGCGATGGCCGTGGAATGTTGGGGAGGCCTCATGGGCCATGGACGAATCTTGCTCTCTGTGGACTTGGTCCAATCCCAATTGTTTTTCGTCAATCTATGGGATGGAAGGACTCCTTTCAGGTTTGTTACCTCAGTATTCCAAAGCAGAGCCCTGGGGAAGAGTGAAGGGACAACCCGACTACTGTTAAAAATTGGGGCCTAGGGGCATGGCAAGCCCAATATACTGTCTCTCCATCCAGCCACTGAGAGCCCTTACCTGAGGACTGGGCTCAGGCTGAGGGTCACAAGTGTGTTGGTGATCAATGTGGCCCGCAAGAATGGGCGGGGCCTCATGGGCCACACTGGTTTCAACTACACTGAACCTTGGAAAACATGCCAACCACAAGGATTCTTGCCATGGGTAAGGAAGAGTTCTGATTTCTGCATCACAGTCACCCCTGGGCAGTGATTGGAGATAAAGTCTAGGTTCTGAAGCCTGAAAACTGAGGTAGGGAAGAGATGACGACCTAAGGCCATGGCGGGTCCGATGTGCTCAGTGTGTGGCCTGCTGTCTGGTTGGGGTCAGGAGTTCCAGGATCAGGCTGAGTCAGAAAGGGCATTCGTGCCCAATTCAGCCTATATATTTGGGGTACAGCCGAATGGTGTGCCCTGTTGATCCTCATTGGGGGTTTCTGGGTAGCCCCGGAGGGCAATGTTTTTCTTCTGGAGGGCAGGCGGAGTGCTGCATTGTAGTTCTGGATTGCCAAACTGGAGGGCTTGTGGGACATTAGTCTGAGGACGGAGGTCTGAGAAACCAAGCTAGGCCTCGGTTTCTGGGTGAGGATATGGCAGGCAGAATCTACAGACCTGAATCTAGATCTCCTTCATTTGAAGTCAGGGTGAGGATCAGACGATGGCTCAGGTTGGACATTCTGTCCCTGATGGCCCCTTCTTGAAAGGGGGTTGGATCACGAGGCAATGGGGTTTTTCCCACGATGGGAGTTTTGAGAAGCTCCCAACTGCAAAGATTCTTCTGCAGGATAATTGAGACCTGTTGGTTGGCTCCAGGACAACGATTCCAAGCAGGGTTCTAAGGATGGATTGCTGGGTAGCCTAACTCGCATTCCAATTGTCTCCAAGCAACAAGACAGGTTAGATATGCTGGATCTGGGGAGCAACCGAGGAGGCTGAGTTGAAATGGACTCTCCCGTGGATGTGTCCTAATATGATTTTGTGTCTATGGAGACCTTGGAATGAAGCGGTGGCACTGGGAGCCTGAAGGGTTCTCCTAAAGAGAGGCTTTCACATAGCTCCATCGTGCAATTTTCCCATGTGTATATGAGATTTGTTCTGATGGGTGAGTCATGAATCAGCCGTATGCTCTTATTGAAATCTAGGCCTCTGAGGAGAGATGCCTGGAAACCAAAGCAATGAATCCGATAGGTGCCTAGGGGCCTGTCCGTTCCTTTTTACCTCTGGGGATATCAGTTTACGGGTCGGAGTGCCGCTAGGTGCTCAGATGGGCCCAGATTGCCCCTGTATGTCCTGGGAAGCCACAAATATTGGGAGGCCTCAGGGATTTTGGAGGTTTATACTCTTAGTAGGGTTGTGGCCACTGGAATGGGCACATACAATTCCCTTGGAGAGGGCAAGCACAGTCGTCAGGTTTGGCTCCAGGGGCCTGAGCTGTAGGGTGTGTAGGCCAGGGCTGTTTGGACAGTTGTCTGAAATCACAAACTAGGCTTATGTTTCGGGTCATAGGTATGGCAGGACTGATCTACAGACCATGAGGCGAACACTACGGGATATGAAAAAAGGGCGAGTGTGAGGCTCTTGCTCAACTTTTTGTCTCTGGATATCGCGCTACTCATGGTCGTGATATTTCCGGGTGACTTCATGGGAAATGGACGAGTCTTACTCTCTGGGGGATGGCCCCGTCCAAAGAGTTTGGGGTCATTCTGTGAGATGGAAGAAGTCCGTTGTTCTGTTGTTGTTGATTTGTTTTGTTTTGTTTTTCATCCTCAGGTGTCCCACCAATTGAGGGATTCCAGAGTAGAGCCCTGGGGAGGGGCGACTGGACAACCAGAAATCTGGTTAAAAATTGGGGCATAGGGACATGTCAAGCCCATTATAACATCTAATGGTACAGCCACTGAGTGGACATACTAGAGGACAGGACTCACACTGAGGGTCACAATGCGTGTTTATGGCCTCGTCGCACTCAAGAATGGGCAGGGCCTCAGGCTGAATGCTGGTTTCTCCTACACTGAACGTTGGACAACATGCCAACCACAAGGTTTCTTGCCATGGGTATGGAAGAGTTCTGATTTCTGCATCACAGTCACCGCTGGGCAGTGATTGGAGATAAGGTCTAGGTTCTGAAGCCTTAAAACTGAGGTAGGGAAGAGATGATGACCTAAGGCCATGGCGGGTCTGATGTGCTCAGTGTTCGTTCAGCTGTCTGGGTTTTGGTCACGAGGACTGGGATCAGGTTATCAGACACTGCATTAGTGCCCAGGTTAGACTATATATTTTGGGTGCATTCTATTGCTGTGTAGGTTCTTATCTGAAGAACTCTTCAGGATATGAATAATGAGATCTGAGGCGCGTGCTCAGGCTTTTGTCTCTGGATTTTGTATCAGCGATGGCCGTGGAATGTTGGGGAGGCCTCATGGGCCATGGACGAAACTTGCTCTCTGTGGATTTGGCCCGATCCCAATTGTTCTTCGTCAATCTGTGGGATGGGAGGACTCCTTTCAGGATTGTTACCTCAGGTGTCCCACCAAAAGAGGAAACCAAAGCAGAGCCCTGGGGAAGTGAGAAGGGACAACCCGAACTATGGTTTAAAATTGGGGCCTAGGGGCTTCGCAAGCCCAATATGATAGGCCTTACCTGAGGACTGGGCTCAGGCTGAGGGTCACAATGTGTGTTTGTGACCAATGTGGCCTGCAAGCATGGGCGGGTCCTCATGGGCCACAATGGTTTCAACTACACTGAACCTTGGACACCATGCCAACCACAAGGATTCTTGCCATGGGGAAAGAGTTCTGATTTCTGTATCATTTTCAAACCCGGGCCGTGATGGGAGATAAGGTCTAGGTTCTGAAGCCTGAAAACCGAGGTTGTGAAGAGATGATGACCTAAGGCCATGACGGGTCCGATGTGCTCAGTGTGCAGCCAGCTGTCTGGGTGGGGCCAGGAAGTCCAGGCTCAGGCTGTGTCAGAAAGGGCTTTAGTGCCCAGGTCAACCTATATATTTCGGGTACAGCTGAATGGCGTGCCCTGTTGATCCTCATTTGGGGTTTCTGCGTAGCCCCAGAGGGCAATGTTTTTCTTCTGGAGGGCAGCCAGAGTGCTGCATTATAGTTCTGGATTGCCAAACTGGAGGGCTTGTGTGCCAGTAGTCTGAGGATTGAAGTCTGAGAACCCAAGCTAGGCCTCGGTTTCTGGGTGAGGATATGGCATGCACAATCTACAGACTTGAATCGAGATCTCGTGCATCTGAAGTCAGGGCGAGGATCAGACGATCACTCAGGTTGGACATTCTGTCCCTGATGGTCCGATCTTGAAGGGGATGTGAATCACATGGCCATGGGGGTTTTCCCACGATGGGAGTTGTGAGAAGCTGCCAACTGCAAAGATTCTTCTGAAGGACAACTGAGAACTTTTGGCTGGCTCCAGGACAACGATTCTGAGCAGGGTTCTAAGGATGGATGGCTGGGTAGCCTACCTCGCATACCAATTTTCTCCAAGAAACAAGACAGGTTAGATCTGCTGTATCTGTGGAGGAACCGAAGAAACTGTGTTGAAATGGACTCTCCCGTGGATGTGTCCTAATATGATTTTTGTCTACAGAGACCTTGGAATGAAGCGGTGGCACTAGGACCCTGAAGGGATCTCCTAAAGAGAGGCTTTCACACAGCTCCATAGCAAGTTTCCCATGTGTAGATGAGATTTTTCCTGATGGGTGAGTGTAGAAACAGCCATATGCTGTTATTGAAATCCAGGCCTCTGAGGAGAGATGCCTGGAAACCAAAGCAATGGATCCGATAGTTGCCTAGGGGCCTGTTCGTTCCTTATTACCTCTGGGGATATCAGTCAACAGGTCTGAGTGCAGGTAGGTGCTCAGATGTGCTCAGATTGCCCCTGTTTGTCCTGGAAAGCCACAAATTTTGGGATGGCCTCAGGGACTTTGGAGGTTTATCCTATTAGTGGCCATTGGTATGGGCACATACAATTCCCTTGGAGAGGGAAGCACAGTCGTCAGGTTTGGCCTCAGGGGCCTGAGCCTGTAGGGTGTGTAGGCCAGAGCTGTCGGGACAGTTGTCTGAAAACACAAACTCGGCTTATGTTTCAGGACATAGGTATGGCAGGACTGATCTACAGACCATGAGGAGAACTCCTCGGGTAATGAAAAAAGGGCGAGTGTGAGGCTCTTGCTCACGTTTTTGTCTCTAGATATCGTGTCACTCATGGTCGTGAAATTTCCGGGTGGCTTCATGGGAAATGGTCGAGTCTTACTCTCTGGGGGTTTGGCCCCGTCCAAGGAGATTGGGGTCATTCTGTGGGATGGAAGAAGTCCGTTTTTTTCTTGTTGTTGATTTGTTTTGTTTTGTTTTTCATCCTCAGGTGTCCCACCAAATGAGGGATTCCAGAGTAGAGCCCTGGGGAGCGGTGACTGGACAACCAGAAATCTGTTTAAAAATTGGTGCCTAGGGACATGTCAAGCCCATTATGACATCTAATGGTCCAGCCACTGAGAGGTCTTACTAGAGGACAGGAATCACGCTGAGGGTCACAAATCGTGTTTATGCCCTCGTCGCACTCAAGAATTGGCGGGACCTCAGGGTGAATGCTGGTTTCTCCTACACTGAACGTAGGACAACATGGAAACCACAAGGTTTCTTGCCATGGGTAAGCAGGAGTTCTTATTTCTGCATCACAGTCATCCCTGGGCCGTGATTGGAGATAAAGTCTAGGTTCTGAAGCCTGAAAACTGAGGTAGGGAAGAGATGATGACCTAAGGCCTAGGTGGGTCTGATGTGCTCAGTGTGCAGTCAGCTGTCTGTGTGTTGCTCAGGAGGTCCCGGCTCAGGTTGTGTCAGACAGTGCATTAATGCCCATGTTAGACTATATAATTTGGGTACATTCGAGTGCCTTGTAGGTTCATTGTCATTTAAATTGCCTGGGCAGCTCATTATGCAATATATTTTTTCTAGAGGGCAGGCAGAGTGCTGTAATGATGGTCCGGAATTGCCAAACTTGTGGGCTTCGGGGCCAGGAGTGTGAGGATGGATGTCTGAGAATTCAAGCTAGACTTGGGTTTCAGGGCGAGGGCACGGCATGTACACCCTGAAGATCTGACGCAATATCTCCTGCATCTGAAGTCAGAGCGAGGATCAGGGTTGTTACCTCAGGTGTCCCACCAAAAGAGGAGTTCCAACGCAGAGCCCTGGGGAAGAGTGAAGGTTCAACCCGAGCTATGGTTAAAAATTGGGGCCTAGGGGCATGGCAAGCCCAAGATGCTGTCTCTCCTTCCAGCAACTGAGAGGCCTTACCTGAGGACTGGGCTAAGGCTGAGGGTCACAATGTGTGTTTGCTACCTATGTGGCCCAAGAGCAATGGCGGGGCCTCATCGGACACACAGGTATCCACTACACTGAACATTATACAACAAGCCTACCACAAGGTTTCTTGCCATCGGGATGGAGTTCTGATTTCTGCATCATTTTCAAACATGGGCAGTGATTGGAGATAAGGTCTAGGTTCTAAATCCTGAAAACTGAGGCTGGGAGAGATAACGACCTAAGGCAATGGCTGGTCCGATGTGCTCAGTGAGCGGCCAGCTGTATGGGTGGGGCCAGGAGGTCCAGGCTCAGCCTCTGTCAGAAAGGGCATTATTGCGCAGGTCAGCCTATATATTTTGGGTACAGCCAAGTGGCGTGCAGGTTGATCTTCATTTGGGGTTTCTGGGTAGCCCCAGAAGGCAATGTTTTTCTTCTGGAGGGCAGGCAGAGTGCTGCATTATAATTCTGGATTGCCAAACTGGAGGGCTTGTGGGCCATTAGTCTGAGGATGGAAGTCTGAGGACATAAGCTAGGCTTAGGTTTCTGGGTTCGGACATGGCAAGCACAATCTACAGACCTGAACCGAGATCTCGTGCATCAAAAGTCAGGGTGAGGATCAGAAGATCGCTAGGTTCGCTCAGGTTGGACCTTATGTCCCTGAGGGCCCCTTCATTAAGGGGGGAGGGATCACGAGGCCATGGGTGTTTTCTCACCTTGGGAGTTGTGAGGAGTTCCCAACTTCAAAGATTCTTCTGCAGGACAATTGAGACCTGTTGGTTGGCTCCAGGCTAACGATTCCGAGCAGGGTTCTAAGGATGGATGGCGGGGTAGGCCACCTCACATTCCAATTGTCTCCTAGCAACAACACAAGTTGGATCTCTGGATCTCGCGGAGCAACCGAATACGCTGAGTTGAAATGGACTGTCCTGCGGATGGGTCCTAATGTGTTTTTGTGTCTATGGATACCTTGGAATGACACGGTGGCACTGAGGCCATGAAGGGTTCTCCTAAACGGAGGCTTTGACATCGCTCTACACATTGTTCAAGTTTCCCATGTAGATGGGATTTGTTCTGATGGGTGAGTCAAGAAAGAGTCATATGCTGGTATTGAAATCCAGTCCTCTGAGGAGAGATGCCTGGAAACCAAAGCAATGGATCCGATTAGGGCCTAGGGGCCTGTTCGTTCCTTTTTACCTCTGAGGATATCAGTCTACAAGTCTGAGTTCAGGTAGGTTCTCAGATGGGCTCAGAATTCCTTTTTGTCCTGGGAAGCCAACACTATTGGGATGGCCTCAGGGACTTTGGAGGTTTATCCTATTAGTAGTGTTGTGGCCATTGGAATGGGCACACAGAATTCCCTTGGAGAGGGCAAGTACAGTCCTCAGCTTGGCTCCAGGGGCCTAAGCCTGTAGGCTGTGTAGGCCAGGTATGTTTGGACAGTTGTCTGACAACAGAAACTCGGCTTATGTTTCGGGTCATAGGTATGGCAGGACTGATCTACAGACCATGAGGAGAACTCTTCGGGATATGATAAAGGGCGAGTGTGAGGCTCTTGCACAAGTATTTATCTCTAGATATCGTGCCATTCATGGTCATGAGATTTCCGGGTGACTTCATGGGAAATGGACGAGTCTTACTCCCTGGAGGTTTGGCCCAGTCCAAAGAGTTTGGGGTCATTCTGTGGGATGGAAGAAGTCCGTTTTTTGTTGTTTATTTGTTTTGTTTTGTTTTTCAAACTCAGTTGTCCCACCAAATGAAGGATTCCAGAGTAGAGCCCTGGGGAGGGGCGATTGGACAACCAGAAATCTGGTTAAAATTGGGGACTAGGGACAGCTAGACTTGGATTTCAGGGCGAGGGCACGGCATGTACCCCCTGAAGATCTGAAGCAATATCTCATGCATCTGAAGTCAGAGCGAGGAACAGACGTTGGCTCTGCTTGGATTTTCTGTTCATGACGGCCCCTTCATAAAGGGAGCCGAATCTCGAGGCCGTGGAGGTTTCCCCACGTTGGGAGTGGTGGGATGCCCCCTCCTAGGATTCCTTCTGCGGGACAATTGAGACCTCTTGGACAGCTCCATGACATCCTATATGGATGAGTCCTGACCAACGATCGAGGATGGATGCCTGGGAAGCCCGCCTCGCATTCCAATTGTCTCCTAGCGAAAAGACAGTTTAGATCTGATGGTTCTGCGGGAGCAACCGGGGTGGCTGAGTTGAAATGGACTTTCCTGAGGATGGGTCTAATGTGTGTTTGTGTCCATGAGGGCCTTGGAATGGGGCGGTGGCACCGGGACCCTGAAGTATTCTCCTCAGCTTTTGACATAGCTCCCATGCACAAGTTTCCTTGTGGAGACGAGGTTTGTTCTGATGGGTGCCTCAGGAAAACCCCAATGCTGGTATTGGAATCCAGGGTTTTGAGGAGACATGCCTGTAAACCAAAGCAATGGATCCGATTTTGGCCTAGGGTCCTGTCTGGTTCAATCTTCTTCTCTGGGGACATCCTTCTAGGGTATGAGTGGAGGTAGATGCTCAGCTGGTGTCAGACTGACCTTTTTTGTTCCGGGCGACCTATACTATTGGGATGGCCTCAGGGACTTTGGAGGGTTCTCCTAATTTGTACGATTTTGGACAATGGAATGGGCAGAATTCCCATGGATTGGGTAGGCACAGTCCTAATGTGTGGCTCCAGGGTCCCCAGCCTGGATGGTGTGTGGCCCAGGACTTTGAGGACAGAAATCTGAAAAAAAAAAAAAAACTCAGCTTATGTTTGGGGACCAAGGTATGGCAGGCACGATCTACAAACCATGAGAAGACATCTTCAGGATATGAAGATAGTACGAGTCTGAGGCGCTTGCTTAGTCTTTTGTCTCTGGATTTTATATCAACGATGGCCTTGGAATGTCGAAGAGGCCTCATGGGCCATAGACGAATCTTCCTCTCTGTGGATTTGGCACGATCCCAATTGTTTTTCGTCAATCTGTTGGATGGAGGACTCCTTTCAGGGTTGTTACATCAGGTGTCCCACCAAAAGAGGAATTCCAAAGCAGAGCCTTGTCGAAGACTGAAGGGACAACACTAACTATGGTTAAAAATTGGGGCCTATGGGCATGGCAAGCCCAATATGCTGTCTCTTCATCCAGCCACTGGGAGGCCTTACCTGAGGACTGGGCTAAGGCTGAGGGTCACAATGTGTGTTTGCTACCTATCTGGCCCATGAGCAATGGCGGGGCCCCAAGGGACACACTGGTTTCCAAACACTGAACGTTGGACAACAAGCCAACCACATGTTTTCATGCCATTGGGAAGGAGTTCTTATTTCTGCATCATTTTCAAACCTGGGCAGTGATTGGAGATAAGGTCTAGGTTCTGAAGCCTGAAAACTGAGGTTGGGAAGGGATAACGACCTAAGGCCTCAGGGTGAATGCTGGTTTCTCCTACACTGATCATTGGACAACTCTCCAACCACAAGGCTTCTTGCCTTGGGTAAGGAGGAGTGTGATTTCTGCATCACATTCAACCCTTGTCAGGGCTTGGAGTTAAGGTCTAAGTTCTGAAGCCTGAAAAGATAGGTTGGGAAGAGATAACGAGCTAAGACCATGGCGGGTGTGATGTTCTCAGTGTGCGATCAGCTGTCTCGGTTTTGGTCAGGAGGTCCGGGCTCACTCTGTATCAGACATTGTATTAGTGGTCAGGTTAGACTATCTAATTTGGGTACATTCGAGTGCCGTGTATGTCTATCCTCATTTGGGTTATGTGAGAAACTCCATAGGTCAAAATTTTTCTTCTGGAAGGCAGGCAGAATACTTCATTTTGTGTCCCGAATTTCCAAATGTGAGGGCTTGGGGGCCAGGAGTGTGAGGACGGAAGTCTGAGAACACAAGCCAGTCATATGTTTCAGGGCGAGGGCAAGGAAAGCACACTCTGCAGAGCTGCATCGAGATCTCGTGCATCTGAATTCAGGGTGAAGGTCAGACGTTGTCTTAGGTTGGAGTTCCTGTCCATGATTTCCACTTCATAAATGGGGGGAGGGGCATCACAAAGCCATCTAGATTTTCCCAGGTTGGGAGTTGTGAGATGCTCCAAAACTCAAGGATTCCTTCTGCTGGACATTTGAGACCTGTTGGATGGCTCCAGGACATTCCATACGGAACGACGCCAGAGCAGAGCTCTAAGGATGGATGGTTGGGCAGCCCGCCTCGCATTACAATTGTCTCCTAGTCAAGACATGTTCAGTCTGCTCGCTTTGGGGGAGCAACCAAGGGAGCTGAGTTGAAATGGAATTTCCTGCGGATGGGTTCTAATGTGGATTTCTGTCCATGGAGACCTTGAAATGGGGCAGTGGCACACAGGCCCTGAAGGATTCTCCTAACTGGAGGTTTTGAGACATCTTCAAAGGATAATTTTCCCATGTGGAGAAGAGATTTGTTCTGATTGCTGCCTCATGGAATCCCCATATGCTAATATTGGAAACCAGGCCTCTGAGGAGAGATACCTGTAACCGAAAGCAATGAATCTGATTCAGGCCTAGGGGCCTGTGTGATTCAATCTTCTTCTCTGGGGACATCCATCTATGCTGAGTAGAGGTAGATGCTTAGCTGGTTTCAGATGACCCTTGCTTGTCCTGGGCGGCCTACATTATTGGGATGTCCTTGGGGACTCTGGAGGTTTGTCCTAATTTGTACGATTGTGGACAATGGAATGGGCAGAATTCCCGTGGTATGGACAGGCACAGTCCTGATGTGTGGCTCCAGGGGCCCCAGCCTGAAGGGTCTGTGGGCCAGGAATGTGGGAACAGAAGTCTGAAAACACAAACTCGGCTTAGGTTTGGGAAGTAGGTATGCCAGGCCCGATCTACAGTCCTTGAGGAGAACTCTTCAGGATACGACAAAAGAGCGAGTGTGAGGCGCTTGCTCAGACTTTTGTCTCTGGATTTGTTGTCAACGATGGCTGTGGAATCTCGTGGAGGACTCATGGGCCATGGACGAGACTTCCTCTCTGTGAATTTGGTCCAATCCCAATTGTTTTGGGTCAATCTGAAGGATGGGAGGAGTCCTTTTAGTTTTGTTACCTCAGGTGTCCCACCAAAAGAGGGATTCCAAAGCAGAGCTCTGGGGAGGGATGAATGGACAACCCGAACAATCCAATTGGGGTGAGGTCGAGAACCGAGCAGGTTGATCCTCATTTGGGGTTTATGGAGATCCCCATAGAGCAACGTTTTTCTTCTGGAGGGCCAGCATACGGCTGCATTTTGGTTCCAGAATTCCAAGTCTCGAGGACATGTTTGCCAGGAGTGTGAGGAAGGAAGTCTGAAAACACAAGGTAGCACGAGGTTTGGGCCCACTGTGCAGAGGCTGAATCGAGATCTCCTGCCTCTGAGGTCAGGGCGAGTATCAGATGTTGCCTCAAGCTGGAGTTTGTGTCCATGAAGGCCCCTTCCTGAAGGGGGTGGGGGCGTCATGAGGCTAGGGAGGTTTCCCTACGCTGGGAGTTGTGAGCTGCTCCAACCTTCAAAGTTTCCTTCTTCAGGACAGTCGAGTACTATTGGATGGTTCCAGGATGCCCCATACAGAAAGACTCGAGAGCAGGGGCCTAAGCATGGATGCCGAGAAACGCCAACTCACCCTCCCATTGCCTGGTCGAGACAAGGCATGCTCAAATTGAGGGCTCTTGTGTGAGCTACCCAAAAGACTGAGTTTAAATGGACTGTCCTGAGGATGAGTCATAATGTGGGTTGGTGGCCATGGAGACCTTGGAATGTGGCAGTAGCTAAGGGACTCTGCAGGATTCTCCAACCCGAAGGGTTTGACACAACTCCAACAAGGAAGCTTTCCATGTGGATATGAGAGGTGTTCTGTCTGGTGCCTCAGTATAGCCCCATATGCTGGTCTTCGAACCCAGGCCTCTGAGGAGTGATACCTGGACACCAAAGAAAGAGTTCATAATAGGGCCTAGGGGCCTGCCTGGTTCAATCTTCTGTCTCTGCGGATATCAGTCTGTGTGTCTGCATGGAGGTAGTAGTTGCTCAGCTGGTGTCATAATGCCCCTGTTTGTCCAGTGCGGCTTGCGGTAGTGGGATGTCCTTGGGGACCTTGAGGTTTCTACTATTTTGTAGAGTTGTGGCCAATGGAACGGACAGTTTCTTAGGAGAGAGCAGGCACAGTTCTTTGGTGTGGCTCCAGAGACCCCAACCTGGAGGCGGTGTGGGCCACGGCTGTGCAGACAGACATCCAAAAACCCAAACTCAGCTCAGGTTTGGGGCCGAGGTTATGGCAGGCATGATCTACAGTCCGTGAGGGGAGCTCCTCTGGATATGAAAGAAGGGTGAGAGGGAGGCAGTCGCTCAGTCTTTTGTCTCTGGATATTTTGTCCACAATGGCCGTTTAATGTAGGAGTTGCCTCATGGGTCGTAGAAGTCTCCCTCTCTGGTAGTTTGTCCAGCCCCCAAGAGTTTGGGGTCATTCTGTGGGAAGGGAAGAGTCCTGATTTCTGCTTCATGTGTCACCCCAGTAGAGGGATTCTGGAGCATAGCACTGGGTACTGACAACTGGAATACTCGCTCTCTGGTTAAGCCTGGGGGCCTATGAATATGACAAGCCCCATATGCAGGACCTTGGTCCAGCCACTGAGAGGCGTTACTTTAATACGGGACTCAGGAACAGGTCACAATGCATGTCTGTGCCCTAGGCGGCCCTCAAGCACTGGCGTGACCTTTCCGACAATGCAGGTTTTCCCACATTGAACCTAGGACAACATGCCAACCACGCGGTTTCTGGCATGGGGAAGGAGGAATTCTAATTTCTGCATCACGTTCACCCCTGGGCAGTGATTGGAGATAAGGTCTAGGTTCTGAAGCCTGAAAACCGAGGTTGGGAAGAGATGACGAACTACAGCCATAGCGGATCCCTAGTGTCCAGGTTGGAGCCAGCTGTCTAGGTGTCTTTTGGGATGTCTTGTCTCAGGCTGTGCCATACAGGGCATTAGTATTCAGGGTAGGCTGTATAATTGCTTTACAGTCGAGTGGCATGCATTAGATAATCATTTGGGGTTTCTTATTAGCAGCATAGGACAAAGTTTTTCTTCTAGAGGGCAGGCAGAGTGCTGCATTGTGGCTTCGGAATTCCCAAACTGGAGGGCTTGTGCGCCAGGAGAGTGAGGACGAAAGTCTGAGAACACAAGCTAGGCTTAGGTTTCGGGGAATGGACATGGCAGGCACACTCTGCAGAGCTGAATTGAGATCTCATGAGTCTGACGTCAGGTCGAGGATCAGATTTTGGCTCTGGCTGGATTTTCTGTCCATGTTGGCCCCTTCATGAAGGGGGGGGCATTATGAGGCCATGGGGGTTTTCCCACTATTAGAGTTGTGAGATGCTCCAAACCGCAAGGATTCCTTCTGTGAGACAATTAAGATTTGTTGGATGGCTCCAGGACGTCTCATAAGGTATTTTGCCAGAACAGGGTTCTAAGTATGGATGCCTGGCAGGCAGCCTCAATTCCAATTGTCTCCTAGCAACAAGAAACGTTTGATCTGCTGGCTTGGGGTAGCATCAGAGGCTGCTGAGTTGGAGTGGACTTTCCTGAGGATGGTCTTAAATGAGTTGAAATGGACTTTCCTGAGGATGGTCTTAATGTTGGTTTGAGTCCATTGAGACCATGGTATGGGGCAGTGGCACCAGGGCCCTGAAGGTTTCTCCTAACCAGAGGTTACAACAAAGCTCCAATGAGCAAGTTTTCCATGGGGAGACGAGATTTGTTCTTATTGGTGCCTCAGGAAACCACCATTTGCTGGTATTGGAAATGAGGCCTCTGAGGAGAGATGCCTGGAAACCAAAGCAATGGATCTGATTAGGGCCTAGGGGCCTGTCCTGTTCAATATTCTTCTCTGGGGACATCTTTTGTCTGAGTGGAGGTAGTTGCTCAGCTGGTTTGAGATCCCACGTTTTTGTCCTGGGCGGCCTACACTATTGGGATGGCCTCGGTACCTTTGGAGGTTTTTCCTAATTTGCAAGGTTGTGGCCAATGGAACGGGAAGAATTCTCTTGAAAGGGAAGCACAGTCCTGAGGTGTGGCTCCAGGGACCCAAGTGTGGATCGTGTGTGGTCCAGGGCTATTTGGACAAAAGTCTGAAAACACAAACTCCACTTAGGTTTGGGTCTGTAGGTATTGCGGGCCCGATTTATAGACCGTGAGGAGAACTCTTCGGGATATGAACAAAGGGCGAAAGTGAGGTGCTTGCTCATGCTTATTTTTTTCTGGATATGTGTCACCGATTGCCATGGAATGTCCGGGTGTCCTCATGGGCCATCGATGAGGCTCCCTTTCTGGGGATTTGAACCAATCCCCAGAGTTTGGGATCATTCTGTGGGAAGAGAGGAGGCCTTTCTGTTTTATTTTTACCTCAGTTGGACCACCACAAGAGGGATTCCACAGCAGAGTCCTGGGGAGGGGCGACTTGACAACCAGACCTCTGGTTAACATTGGGACCTAAGAACAAGGCAAGACCCATAGGTGGGCTCTTGGTCCAGACACTGAGAGGCCTTCCTTGAGCATAGGGCTCACATTGAGTTTCACAATGTGTTTTTGTGCCCAAGGAGCCCCTCAAGTCAGGGCGTGGCCTAATGTACCATGCTGGTTTCTCCTACACTGAACGTTGCACATTATGGCAACCACAAGTTTTCTGGCCATGGGGAAGAAGGAGTTCTAATTTCTGCAACACTTTCACTCCTGGACTGTGATTGGATTTAAGGTCTAGGTTCTGAAGCCTGAAAACTGAGGTTGGGAAGAGATGAAGACCTAAGGCCATGGTGTGACTGATGTGCTCAGTGTTCGGCCAGCTGTTGAGTGTGGGTTGGGAGGTGCAGGCTCAGGCTGTGGCAGACAGGGAATTAGAGCCCAGGCTAGACTGTATCATTGGGGTGCAGTCGAGTTTCGTGCAGGATGGTACTCATTTGTGGTTACTGGGTAGCCCCAGAAGGCAAAGTTTTTCTTCTGGAAGGAAGACACAGTGCCATAGTGGCTCCAGAATTCCCAAACTGGAAGGCTTGTGGGCCAGGAGTGTGAGGAAAATATTCTGAGAACACAAGCCAGACTTAGATTTCGGGGTGAGGGGATGGCAGGAACCCTCTGCAGAGTTGATTCGAGATCCCCTGTATCTGAAGACAGAGCTAGGATCAGACGTTGGCTCAGGTTGGAGTTTCTGTCCATGACGGCCCCTTCATGAAGGGGAGGGTGTCACGAGGCCATGGAGGTTTTCCCACGATGGGAATTGTGAGATGCTCCAAACCGCAATGATTCCTTCCATGGGACAGTCGAGACCTGCTGGATGGCTCCAGGACATCCCATAAGGAAGTTATCCAGAGCAGGGTTCTAAGGATGGATGCCTGGGAAGCCTGCCTCCCAATCCAGGTGTCTCATAGCGCCAAGGCAAGTTCGATCTGCTGGATCTAGGGGAGTAACCGAGGCGGGTGTGTTGCAATGGGTGAGTTGAGGATGGGTCATAATGTGCATTTGTGTCCATGGAGACCTTGGAATGGGGTGCTTGATCTGGGGCCTTGAGGGATGTTCATAACCGGAGGTTTTGATGGAGCTCTAAAGAGTACGTTTCCTATGTAGAGAAGAGAATTGTTTTGATGAGTGCCTAAGGAATCTCCCATATGCTGGTATTGGAAACCAGGCCTCTGAGGAGAGATGCCTGGAAACAAAAGCAATGGATATGATTAGGGCCTAGGTGCCTGTCCGGTTCAATCTCTTTCCTGGGGATACGTGTCTATCGATCTGAGGGGAGGTAGTTGCTCGGCTTGTGTCAGATCGCCCCTGTTTGTCCTGGGCAGCCTATAATATTGGGAATGGCCTCGGGACTTTGGAGTTTCTCCTAATCTATAGGGTTGTGGCCAATGGAATGGGCAGAAATCCCCTGGAGAGGGCAGGCACAGTTCTGAGTTTGGCTCTAGGTGCCCAGCCTTGAGGGTGTGTGGGCCAGGCCTGTGGGGACAGAAGTCTGAAAACACAAACTCCGCTTAGGATTGGGTACATAGGTATGGCTCGCCCAATCTACAGACCGTGATAACACTTCGGGATATGAAAAAGGGTGAGTTTGAGGTGCTTGCTCAGGTTTTGTCTCTGGATTTGTGTCAACAATGTGGGTCGAAAGCTGGCGTGTCCTCATGGGGTGTGGACGGCTTTCCTTCTCTGAGGATTTGACCCAATCCCAAGAGTTTGGGTACATTCTGTGGGATGGGAGGAGTCCTTTCTGTTTTTTATTTTATTTTATGTACCTCATGTGTGCCAATAAAAGAGGGATTCCAGAGCAGAGTCCTTGGTAGGGACAACTGGATGACCCCACCTCTGTTTAAGTTTGGGGGCCTAGGGGCATGGCAAGTCCAATATGTGGGCACTTGATTCAGACACTGAGAGGTCTTCCTTGAGGACAGGGCTCATGCTGAGGGTCACAATGCCTATTTGTGCCCAACAAGGCCCTCAGGCATGGGAAGGGCTTCATGGACCACGCTGGTTTCTCCTACACTGAACTTTGGAGAATATGCCAACCACAAGGTTTCTGGCCATGGCGAAGGAAGAGTTGTGATTTCTGCATCACGTTCACCCCTGGACAGTGATTGGAGTTTAGGTCTAGGTTCTGAAACCCGAAAACCGAGGTTGGGAAGAGATGAAGACCTAAGGACCTGATGGGTACAATGAGCTCAGTGTGTGGCTAGCTGTTGAGCGTAGGTCTGGAGGTGTGGGCTCATGCTGTGTCAGACAGGGCATTAGACAGGGTAGACTGTATATTTGGGGTGCAGTCGAGTGGCGTTCAGTTGATCCTCATTCGGGTTTCTAGGTAGATCCATAAGGCAACGTTTTTCTTCTGGAGGGCAGGCAGAGTGCTGCATTGTGGCCCCAGTATTGCCAAATTGTAGGGCTTTTGGGCCAGGGGTGTGAGGACGGTAGTCTAAGAACACAAGCTACGCTTAGTTTTTGGGGTGAGGGCACAGAAGGCACACTCTGCAGAGCTGAATCAAGATCTCATGCACCTGAAGCCAGGGCGAATATCAGACGTTTGCTCAGGTTGGAGTTTCTGTCCATGATGGCCCCTTTATAAAGTGGAGCGTCTCAAGAGGCCATGAAGATTTTCCCACTGTGGGAGTTGTGAGATGCACCAGACTGCAAAGATTCCTTCTGTGGGACACTTGAGACCTGTTGGATGGCTCTAGGATGTCCCATATGGAACGACTCCAGAGTAGGGTTCTAAGGATGGATGCCTGGGCAGCCCGCCTCCCATTCTAGTTGTCTCCTAGCAACAAGGCAGGTTTGATCTGCAGGCCCTGGCGGAGAAACCAAGGGGGATGAGTTGACATGGACTCTACCGAGGATAGATCATAATGTGGGTTTAAGTCCATGGAGACCTTGGAATGGGGTGCTTGATCCGGGGCCCTGAAAGATTCTCCTAAACAGAGGTTTTTATAGAGCTCTAAAGAGTACATTTCCTATGTGGAGACGAGATTTTTCTATGCCTCAGTAATCCCCAATATGCTGGTATTGGTAACCAGGCCTCTGAGGAGAGATGCCTGGAAATAAAAGCAATGGATCTGATTAGGGCCTAAGTGCCTGTCCAGGTCAATCTTATTCTATGGGGATATCTGTCTCTGGGTCTGAGTGGAGGTAGTTTCCTAACTTGTGAAAGATCATCCCTGTTTGTCCTGGGCAGCCAACAGTATTGGGATGGCCTCGGGGAGTTTGGAGGTTTCTCCTAATCTATAGGGTTGTGGCCAATGGAAATGGCAGAATTCCCCTGGAGAGGGAAGCCACAGTCCTCAGGTGTGGCTCCAGGGGCCCCAGCTTGGATGGGGTGTGGGCCAGGACTGTGGGGACAGAAGTCTGAAAACACAAACTCAGCTTAGGTTTGGGGATGTATGTATGAAGGCTCGATCTACAGACCGTGAGAATTTTCCGGGCTATGAACAAAGGGCGAGTATGTGGCGTTTGCTCAGGCTTTTGTCTCTGGATTTTGTGCCTACGGTGGCCGTGGAATGTCGGGGTGTCCTCAAGGGCCATGGACATGTCTTTCTCTGGTGATTTGGCCTGATCCCAAGTGGTTGGTATCATTCTGTGGATGGGAGGGTCCTTTTTGTATTTTTTTTTTTTTTTTTTACCTCAGGTGTCCCACCAAAGAGGGAATCCAGAGCATAGCCCTGAGTAGGGGTGACTAGACATCTCTAACTCTGGTTGAGATTGGGGGACTAGGGGCTTGGCAAGCCCCATATGTGGACTGTTGTTCCAGTCACTAAGAGGCTTTACGTGAGGACAGGACTCATGCTGAGGATCACAATGTGTGTTTGTGCAAATTGTAGCCCTCAGGGATAGGTGGGGCCTCATAGTCCATGCTGCTTTCTCCTACAATGAACGTTGGACCACATGCCAACCACAAGGTTTCTTGCCATGGCGAAGGAGAAGTTCTGATTCTTGTATCACGTTCACTCCTGAGCAGTGAGTGGAGATAAGGTCTAGGTTCTGAAGGTGAAAACTGAGGTTGGGTAGAGATGATGGCTGAAAGCCATTGTGGGTTTGATATGCTCATTGTACGGCCAGCTGTCTGGGTGTTGGACTGGAGGTCTGCCTTCAGGCTGTGTCAGACAGGGCTTTAGTGCACAGGCTAGATTGTATAATTGGGGTATGGTCGAGTGGCATGCAGGTTGTTACTCATTTGGCGTTTTTGGTTAGCCCTATAAGGCAACATTTTTCTTCTGGAGGGCAGGCAGAGTGCTGCATTTTGTCTCCAGAATTGCCAAACTGGAGGGGTGTGGCCAGGATTGTGAAGACGGAAGTCTGAGAACACAAGTTAGGCTTAGGTTTCGGGGCGAGGGCACAGCAGGCACACTCTCAAGTGCTGAATCGAGATCTCGTGCTTCTGAATTAAGGGCGAGGTTCAGACTTTGGCTTAGGATGGAGTTTCTGTCCATGATGGCCCATTTATGAAGGTGTGGGGCATCATGAGGAAATGGAGGTTTTCTCACAGTGGGATTGTGTGATGCTTCAAACCACAAGGATTCATTCTGCGAGACAGTCAAGACAGGTTGGTTGGATTCAAGACGTCCGATAAAGAAATTCTCCAGAGCAGGGTTCTAAGGATGGATGCCTGGGCAGCCCACCTCGCATTCCAACTGTCTCCTAGTGACAAGGCAGGTTTGATCTGCTGGCTCTGGGTGAGCAGCCGAGGGGGCTGATTTGAAATGGACTCTCCTGAGGATGGATCATAATGTAAGTTTGTGTCCTTGGAGACCTTGGAATTGGGCCATGGTGCCAGCGCCCTGAAGGATCCTCCTAACCTGAGGTATTGACACAGCTCCAAAGAGCAAGTTTCTCATGTGGACATGAGATCTGTTCTGATTGTTTCCTTAGGAAACCCCCATATTCTGATATTGGAAACCAGGCCTCTGAGGAGAGATACCTAGAAACCAAAGCAATGGATCAGAAGTTGGCTCAGGTTGGAGTTTCTGTCCATGATGGCCCCTTTATAAAGGGGAGCATCTCATGAGGCCATGTAGGTTTTCCCACGATAGGAGTTGTGAGATGCTCCAATCTGCAAGGATTCCTTCTGCGGGACAGTCAAGACCTGTTGGAAGGCTCCCAGGACATCCCATATGGAACGGCGCCAGAGCAGGATTCCAACGATGGATGCCTAGAGAGTCTGCTTTGCATTCCAGTTGTCTCCTAGCGACAAGGCAGGTTTGATATTCTGGCTCTGGGGGATAATCAACGGGGCTGAGTTGAAATGTACTCTCCTGCCGAATGGTCATAATGCGGGTTTGTGTCCATGGAGACCTTGGAATAAGGCGGTGGCTCCGGTTACCTGAAGGTTTCTCCTAACTGGAGGTTTTTACAGAGCTCCAAAGGATAAGTTTCCCATGTGGAGACAAGATTTGTTCTGATCGGTATCTCTGGAATCCCCCATATGCTGGTATTGGACAATAGGCCTCTGAGCAGAGATGTTTGAAACAAAAGCAATGGAACCAATTACGTTCTAGGGGCCTGTCCTGTTTAGTACCTTTCTCTTGGGATATCTGTCTACAGGTGAGTTGAGGTCGTTGTACACTATTGAAATGGCCTCTGGGATTTTGGAGTTTTCTCCAAATCTGTAGGGTTGTGGCCAATGGAATGGGAAGAATTTCCTTGGAGAGGGCTGGCACAGTCCTAAGGTATGGCTCCAGGGGACTCAGCCTGGAGCGTGTGTGGGACAGGGATGTCAGGATAGAAGTCTGAAAACATGGTTTGGGGACGTAGGTATGGCAGGCCCGATCTACAGACTATGAGGAGAATTTTTTGGGCTATGACCTAAGGGTGAGGCTTATGTCTCTGGATTTTGTGTCAATAGTGGCCGTGGAATGTCGGGCTGGCCTCATGGGCCTTGGACGTGTCTTTCTCTCTGGGGATGTCCTGATCCCAAGTGATTGGGGTCATTCTGTGGGTGGGAGGAATCCTTTCTCTGTTTACTTACCTGAAATGTCCCACCAAAGAGGGATTCCAGAGCAGAGCCCTGAGTAGGGGTGACTAGATGTCTCTAACTCTGGTTAAGATTGGGTGACTTGGGGCATGGCGGGCCCCATATGCGGGCTCATGGTCCAGCCACTGAGAGGCTTTACTTGAGGACAGGGCTCAAACTGAGGGTCCCAATGTGTGTTTGTGCCCACCGCAGCTCTTAAGCATGGGCAGGGCCTCAGGGACCCTACACTACCCTCAGGGGCCCTACTCCTACTCCTGTAGGCCCTACAGGGGTCCTACACTGAACTTTGGATAAGATGCCAACCACAAGATTCTGGCGGTGGGAAGGAGGAGTTATGATTTCTGCATCACGTTCACCCATGGGAAATGAGTAGAGATAAGGTCTAGGTTTCTGTAGCCTAAAAACCATGTTCTAAAGAGATGGCAACCTAAGGCCATGGCGGTTCAGATGTTCTCAGTGTACGGCAAGCTGTCTGGGTGTCGGTTGGGAATTCAGGCCTCAGGTTGTGTCAGACAGGGCATTAGTGCACAGGCTAGACTATTTAATTGGTGTAGAGTTGAGTGGCATGCAGGATTATCCTCATTTGAGGTTTCTGGGTAGACCCATAGGGCAACGTTTTTCTTCTAGAGGGCAGGCAGAGTGCAGCACTGTGTCATCGGAAATCCCAAAATGGAGGGCGTGTCATCCAGGAGAGTGAGGACGGAAGTCTGAGAACACTAGCTATTCTTAGGTTTTGGGGTGAGGGCACAGCAGGTGCACTCTGAAGAGCTTAATCAAGATCTCGTGCATCTGAAGTCAAGGCGAAGATGAGCCGTTGGCTCAGGTTGGAGATTCTTTCCATGATCCGCCTTCATGAAGATTGGGGGCATCATGTGACCTTGGAAGCTTTCTATGATATGAGTTGTGACGTGGTCCATGCACATGGACTCCTGTGGGACAGTCGAGACCTGTTGGATGGCTCAAGGATGTCCCATAAGGAACGACGCAAGAGCAGGGTTGAAAGGGTTCTAAGGATCTCTAAGGAGAGATGCCTTGAAACCAAAGCAAAGGATCGGATAGGTGCCTATGGGCCTGGTCGTTCCTTTTTACCTCTGGGGACATCAGTCTACGGGTCTGAGTGCCGGTAGGTGCTCAGAAAGGCCCAGATTGCCCCTGTTTGTCCTGGAAAGCCACAAATATTGGGATGGCCTCAGGGACTTTGGAGGTTTATCCTATTAGTAGGGTTGTGGCCATTGGAATGGGCACATACATTTCCCTTGGAGAGGGCAAGCACAGTCTTCATGTTTGGCTCAATGGGCCTGAGCCTGTAGGGTGTGTAGGCCAGGGCTGTTTGGACAGTTGTCTGAAAACACAAACTTTGCTTATGTTTAGGATCATAGTTATGGCAGGACTGAACTATAGACCATGAGGAGAACTCTTCGGGAGATGAAAAAAGGGCGAGTGTGAGGCTCTTGCTCAAGTTTTTGTCTCTGGATATCGTGTCACTCATAGTCGTGAAATTTCCGGGTGACTTCATAGGAAATGAATGAGTCTTACTCTCTGGGGGTTTGGCCCCGTCCAAAGAGTTTGGGGTGATTATTTGGGATGCAAGAAGTCCGTTGTTCTGTTGTTGATTTGTTTTGTTTTGTTTTTCAACCTCAGGTGTCCCACCAAATGAGGGATTCCAGAGTAGAGCCCTGCGGAGGGGCGATTGGAAAACCTAAAATCTGGTTAAAAATTGGGGCCTAGGGTCATGTCAAGCCCATTATGACATCTAATGGTCCAGATACTGAGAGGACGTACTAGTGGACAGGACTCACGCTGAGGGTCACAATGCGTGTTTATGCCCTTGTCGCACTCAAGAATGGGCGGGGCCTCAGGGTGAATGCTGGTTTCACCTACACTGAACGTTGGACAACATGAAACCACAAGGTTTCTTGCCATGGGTAAGGAAGAGTTCAGATTGCTGCATCACAGTCACCCCTGGGCAGTGATTGGAGATAAGGTCTAGGTTCTGAAGCCTGACAAATGAGGTAGGGAAGAGATGATGACCTAAGGCGATGGCGGGTCTGATGTGCTCAGTGTGCGGTCAGCTGTCTGGGTGTTGGTCACGAGGTCCGGGCTCAGGTTGTCAGACAGTGCATTAGTGCCCAGGTTAGACTATATATGTTGGGTGCCTTCGAGTGCCGTGTAGGTTCTTATCTGAAGAACTCTTCAGGATATGAAGAATGATCGAGTCTGAGGCGCGTGCTCAGGCTTTTGTCTCTGGATTTTGTGTCAGCGATGGCCGTGGAATGTTGGGGAGGCCTCATGGGCCATGGACGAATCTTGCTCTCTGTGGATTTGGCCCGATTCCAATTGTTTTTCGTCAGTCTGTGGGATGGGAGGACTCCTTTCAGGTTTGTTACCTCAGGTGTCCCACCAAAACAGGAATTCCAAAGACGAGCCCAGGGGAAGAGTGAAGGGACCCCGAACTACGGTTGAAAATTGGGGCGTAGGAGCATGGCAAGCCCAATATGCTGTCTCTCCAACCAGTCACTGAGAGGCCTTACCTGAGGACGGGCTCAGGCTGAGGTTCACAATGTGTGTTTGTTACCAATGTGGCCCGCAAGCATGGGCGGGGCCTCATGGGCCACACTGGTTTCAATAACACTGAACCTTGGACAACATGCCAACCACAAGGTTTCTTTCCATGGGGAAAGAGTTCTGATTTCTGCATCATTTTCAAACCTGGGCCGTGACTGGAGATAAGGTCTAGGTTCTGAAGCCTGAAAACCAAGGTTGAGAAGAGATGACGACCTAAGGCCATGGCGGGTCTGATGTGCTCAGTGTGTGGCTAGCTGTCTGCTTGGGTCCAGGAGGTCCAGGCTCAGGCTGTGTCAGAAAGGGCATTAGTGCCCGGGTCAGCCTATATAGTTGGGGAACAACGGAATGGCGTGCAGGTTGATCCTCATTTGGGGTTTCTGAGTAGCCCCAGAGGGCAATGTTTTTCTTCTGGAGGGCAGGCAGAGTGCTGCATTGTAGTTCTGGATTGCCAATCTGGAGGGCTTGTGGGCCAGTAGTCTAAGGACGGAAGTCTGAGAAACCAAGCTAGGCCTAGGTTTCTAGGTGAGGATATGGCAGGCACAATCTACAGACGTGAATCGAGATCTCGTGCATCTGCTGTCAGGGCGAGGATCAGACGATCGCTCATTTTGGACATTCTGTCCCTGATGGCCCCTTGTTGAATGGGCGGGGGATCACGAGTATGAGGGTTTTTCCACGATGGGCGTTGTGAGAGGCTCCCAACTGCAAAGATTCTTCTGCAGGACAATTGAGACCTGTTGGTTACCTCCAGGAGAATGATTCTGAGCAGGATTCTAAGGATGGATGGCTGTGTAGCCAACCTCGCATTCCATTTGTCTCCAAGCAAAAAGACAGGTTAGATCTGCAGGATATGGGGGAGCAACCGAGGAGGCTCAGTTGAAATGGACTCTCCCGTGGATGTGTCCTAATATGATTTGGTGTCTATGGAGACCTTGGAATGAAGCGGTGTCAATGGGACCCTGAAGGGTTCTCCTAAAGAGAGGCTTTCACACAGCTCCATCGTGCAAGTTTCCCATGTGTAGATGAGATTTGTTCTGATGGGTGAGTCAAGAAACAGCCATATGCTGTTATTGAAATCCAGGCCTCTGAGGAGAGATGCCTGGAAACCAAAGCAATGGATGCGATAGGTGCCTAGGGGCCTGTTCATTCCTTTTTACCTCTGGGGACATCAGTCTCCGGGTCTGAGGTCTGGTAGGTGCTCAGATAGGCCCAGATTACCCCTGTTTGTCCTGGGATGCCACAAATATTTGGATGGCCGCAGGGAATTTGGAGGTTTATCCTATTAGTAGGGTTGTGGTCATTGGAATGGGCACATACAATTCCCTTGGAGAGGGCAAGCACAGTCGTCAGGTGTGGCTCCAGGGGCCTCAGCCTGTAGGGTGTGTAGGCCAGGGCTGTTTGGAGAGTTGTCTGAAAACACAAACTTGGCTTATAATTCGGGATATATGTAAGGGAGGACTGATCTACAGACCATGAGGAGAACTCTTCGGGATATGAAAAAAGGGTGAGTGTGAGGCTCTTGCTCAAGTTTTTGTCTCTGGATATCGTGTCACTCGTGGTCGTGAAATTTCCGGGTGACTTCATGGGAAATGGACGAGTCTTACTCTCTGGCGGTTTGGCCCCGTCAAAGAGTTTGGGGTCATTCTGTGGGATGGAGAAGTCCGTTGTTGTGTTGTTGTTGATTTGTTTTCTTTTGTTTTTCAATCCTAGGTGTCCTACCAAATGAGGGATTCCAGAGTAGAGCCCTGAGGAGGGGAGACTGGACAACCAGAAATCTGGTAAAAAATTGGGGCCTAGGGACATGTCAAGCCCATTATGACATCTAATGGTCCAGCCACTGAGAGGATGTACTAGAGGACAGGACTCATGCTGAGGGTCACAATGCGTGTTTATGCCCTCGTCGCACTCAAGAATGGGCGGGGCCTCAGGGTGAATGCTGGTTTCTCCTACACTGAATGTTGGACAACATGCCGACCACAAGGTTTCTTTCCATGGGTAAGGAAGAGTTCTGATTTCTGCATCACAGTCACCCCTGGGCAGTGATTGGAGATAAGGTCTAGGTTCTGAAGCCTGAAAACTGAGGTAGGGAAGAGATGATGACCTAGGCCATGGCGGGTTTGATGTACTCAGTGTGCGGCCAGCTGTTTGGGTGGGGCCAGGAGATCTAGACTCAGGCTGTGTCAGAAAGAGCATTAGAGCCCAGGTCAGCCTATATATTTGGGGTACAGCCGAATGGTGTGCCCCGTTGATCCTCATTTGGGATTTCTGAGAGGCCCCAGAGGGCAATATTTTTCTTCTGGAAGGCCGGCAGAGTGCTGCATTGTAGTTCTGGATTGCCAAACTGGAGGGCTTGTGGGCCAGTAGTCTGAGGACGGAAGGTTGAGAACCCAAGCTAGGCCTAGGTTTCTTGGTGAGGATATGGCAGGCACAATCTACAGACCTGAATCGAGATCTCGTGCATCAGAAGTCAGGGCGAGGATCAGACAATCGCTCAGGTTCGACAGTCTGTCGCTGATGGCCTCTTCTTGCAGGGGGTGTGGATCACGAGGCCATGGGGGTTTTCCCACGATGGGAGTTGTGAGAAGCTCCCAACTGCAAAGATTCTTCTGCAGGAAAATTGACACCTGTTGGTTGGCTCCAGAACAACGATTCTGAGCAGGGTTCTAAGGATGGATGGCTGGGTAGCCCACCTCGCATTCCAATTGTCTCCAAGCAACAAGACAGGTTAGATCTGCTGGATCTGGGGGAGCACCGAGGAGGCTGAGTTGAAATGGACTCTCCCATCGATGTGTCCTAATATGATTTTGTGTCTATGGAGATGCTGGAATGAAGCGGTGGCACTGGGGCCCTGAAGGGTTCTCCTAAAGAGAGGCTTTCACATAGCTCCATCGTGAACGTTTCCCATGTGTAGATGAGATTTGTTCTGATGGGTGAGTCAAGAAACAGCCATATGCTGTTATTGAAATCCAGGCCTCTGAGGAGAGATGCCTAGAAACCAAAGCAATGGATGCGATAGGTGCCTAGGGGCCTGGTCGTTCGCTTTAACCTCTGGGGACATCAGTCTACGGGTCTGAGTGCCGGTAGGAGCTCAGATGGGCCCAGATTGCCCCATTTGTCCTGGGAAGCCAGAATTATTGGGATGGCCTCAGGGACTTAGGAGGTTTATACTCTTAGGAGGGTTTTGGCCATTTGAATGGGCAGATACAATTCCCTTGGAGAGGGCAATCACAGTCGTCAGGTTTGGCTTCAGGGGCCTGAGCCTCTAGGGTGTGTAGGCCAGGGCTGTTTGGACAGTTGTCTGAAAACACAAACTCGGCTTATGTTTTGGGTCATAGGTATTGTAGGACTGATCTACAGACCATGAGGAGAACTCTTCGGGATATGAAATAAGGGGGAGTGTGAGGCTCTGCTCAAGTTTTTGTCTCTGGATATCGTGTCACTCATGGTCGTGAAATTTCCGGGTGACTTCATGGGAAATGGACGAGTCTTACTCTCTGGCGGTTTGGCCCCGTCAAAGAGTTTGGGGTCATTCTGTGGGATGGAGAAGTCCGTTGTTGTGTTGTTGTTGATTTGTTTTCTTTTGTTTTTCAATCCTAGGTGTCCTACCAAATGAGGGATTCCAGAGTAGAGCCCTGAGGAGGGGAGACTGGACAACCAGAAATCTGGTAAAAAATTGGGGCCTAGGGACATGTCAAGCCCATTATGACATCTAATGGTCCAGCCACTGAGAGGATGTACTAGAGGACAGGACTCATGCTGAGGGTCACAATGCGTGTTTATGCCCTCGTCGCACTCAAGAATGGGCGGGGCCTCAGGGTGAATGCTGGTTTCTCCTACACTGAATGTTGGACAACATGCCGACCACAAGGTTTCTTTCCATGGGTAAGGAAGAGTTCTGATTTCTGCATCACAGTCACCCCTGGGCAGTGATTGGAGATAAGGTCTAGGTTCTGAAGCCTGAAAACTGAGGTAGGGAAGAGATGATGACCTAGGCCATGGCGGGTTTGATGTACTCAGTGTGCGGCCAGCTGTTTGGGTGGGGCCAGGAGATCTAGACTCAGGCTGTGTCAGAAAGAGCATTAGAGCCCAGGTCAGCCTATATATTTGGGGTACAGCCGAATGGTGTGCCCCGTTGATCCTCATTTGGGATTTCTGAGAGGCCCCAGAGGGCAATATTTTTCTTCTGGAAGGCCGGCAGAGTGCTGCATTGTAGTTCTGGATTGCCAAACTGGAGGGCTTGTGGGCCAGTAGTCTGAGGACGGAAGGTTGAGAACCCAAGCTAGGCCTAGGTTTCTTGGTGAGGATATGGCAGGCACAATCTACAGACCTGAATCGAGATCTCGTGCATCAGAAGTCAGGGCGAGGATCAGACAATCGCTCAGGTTCGACAGTCTGTCGCTGATGGCCTCTTCTTGCAGGGGGTGTGGATCACGAGGCCATGGGGGTTTTCCCACGATGGGAGTTGTGAGAAGCTCCCAACTGCAAAGATTCTTCTGCAGGAAAATTGACACCTGTTGGTTGGCTCCAGAACAACGATTCTGAGCAGGGTTCTAAGGATGGATGGCTGGGTAGCCCACCTCGCATTCCAATTGTCTCCAAGCAACAAGACAGGTTAGATCTGCTGGATCTGGGGGAGCACCGAGGAGGCTGAGTTGAAATGGACTCTCCCATCGATGTGTCCTAATATGATTTTGTGTCTATGGAGATGCTGGAATGAAGCGGTGGCACTGGGGCCCTGAAGGGTTCTCCTAAAAGAGAGGCTTTCACATAGCTCCATCGTGAACGTTTCCCATGTGTAGATGAGATTTGTTCTGATGGGTGAGTCAAGAAACAGCCATATGCTGTTATTGAAATCCAGGCCTCTGAGGAGAGATGCCTAGAAACCAAAGCAATGGATGCGATAGGTGCCTAGGGGCCTGGTCGTTCGCTTTAACCTCTGGGGACATCAGTCTACGGGTCTGAGTGCCGGTAGGAGCTCAGATGGGCCCAGATTGCCCCATTTGTCCTGGGAAGCCAGAATTATTGGGATGGCCTCAGGGACTTAGGGAGGTTTATACTCTTAGGAGGGTTTTGGCCATTTGAATGGGCAGATACAATTCCCTTGGAGAGGGCAATCACAGTCGTCAGGTTTGGCTTCAGGGGCCTGAGCCTCTAGGGTGTGTAGGCCAGGGCTGTTTGGACAGTTGTCTGAAAACACAAACTCGGCTTATGTTTTGGGTCATAGGTATTGTAGGACTGATCTACAGACCATGAGGAGAACTCTTCGGGATATGAAATAAGGGGGAGTGTGAGGCTCTGCTCAAGTTTTTGTCTCTGGATATCGTGTCACTCATGGTCGTGAAATTTCCGGGTGACTTCATGGGAAATGGACGAGTCTTACTCTCTGGGGGTTTGGCCCCGTCAAAGAGTTTGGGGTCATTCTGTGGGATGGAGAAGTCCGTTGTTGTGTTGTTGTTGACTTGTTTTCTTTTGTTTTTCAATCCTAGGTGTCCTACCAAATGAGGGATTCCAGAGTAGAGCCCTGAGGAGGGGAGACTGGACAACCAGAAATCTGGTAAAAAATTGGGGCCTAGGGACATGTCAAGCCCATTATGACATCTAATGGTCCAGCCACTGAGAGGATGTACTAGAGGACAGGACTCATGCTGAGGGTCACAATGCGTGTTTATGCCCTCGTCGCACTCAAGAATGGGCGGGGCCTCAGGGTGAATGCTGGTTTCTCCTACACTGAATGTTGGACAACATGCCGACCACAAGGTTTCTTTCCATGGGTAAGGAAGAGTTCTGATTTCTGCATCACAGTCACCCCTGGGCAGTGATTGGAAATAAGGTCTAGGTTCTGAAGCCTGAAAACTGAGGTAGGTAAGAGATGATAACCTAAGCCCATGGCGGGTCTGATGTGCTCAGGGTGCGGTCAGCTGTCTGGGTGTTGGTCACGAGGTCCGGGCTCAGGTTGTCAGACAGTGCATTAGTGCCCACGTTAGACTATATATTTTGGTTGCATTCGAGTGCCATTCAGGTTCTTATCTGAGAACTCTTCAGGATATGAAGAATGAGTGAGTCTGAGGCGCATGCTCAGGCTTTTGTCTCTGGATTTTGTATCTGCGATGGCCGTGGAATGTTGGGGTGGCCTCATGGGCCATGGACGAATCTTGCTCTCTGTGGATTTGGCCCGATCCCAATTGTTTTTCGTCAATCTGTGGGATGGGAGGACTCATTTCAGGTTTGTTACCTCAGGTGTCCCACCAAAAGAGGAATTCCAAAGCAGAGCTCTGGGGAAGACTGAAGGGAAATCCCGAACTATGGTTAAAAATTGGGGCCTAGGGGCATGGCAAGCCCAATATGCTGTCTCTCCATCCAGCCACTGAGTGGCCTTACCTGAGGACTGGGCTCAGTATGAGGGTCACAATGTGTGTTTGTGCCCAATGTGGCCCGCTATCATGGGCGGGGCTTCATATCCACCCTGGTTTCAAGTACACTGAACCTTGGACAACATGCCAACCACAAGGTTTCTTGCCATGGGGAAAGAGTTCTGATTTCTGCATCATTTTCAAACCTGGGCCATGATTGGAGATAAGGTCTAGAGTCTAAAGCCTGAAAACCGAGGTTGAGAAGAGATGACGACCTAAGGCCATGGCGGGTCCGATGTGCTTAGTGTGCGGCCAGCTGTCTGGGTGGGGCCAGGAGGTCCAGACTCAGGCTGTGTCAGAAAGGGCATTAGTGCCACGGTCAGCCTATATATTTGTGGTACAGCCGAATGGCGTGCAGGTTATTCCTCATTTGGGGTTTCTGGGTAGCCCCAGAGGGCAATGTTTTTCTTCTGGAGGGCAGGCAGAGTGCTGCATTGTAGTTTTGGTTTGCAAACTGGAGGGCTTGTGGGCCAGTAGTCTGAGGACGGAAGTCTGAGAACCCAAGCTAGGCCTTGGTTTCTGTGTGAGACCTGAAGCGAGATCTCGTGCATCTGAAGTCAGGGCGAGGATCAGACGATCGCACAGGTTGGACATTCTGTCCCTGATGGCCCCTTCTTGAAGGGGGGGTGGATCACGAGGCCATAGGGGTTTTCCCACGATGGGAGTTGTAAGAAGCTCCCAACTTCAAAGATTCTTCTACAGGACAATTGAGACCTGTTGGTTGGCTCCAGGACAACGATTCCGAGCAGGGTTCTAAGGATGGATGGCTGGGGTGCCCACCTCGCATTCCAATTGTCTCCAAGCAATGAGACAGTTTAGATCTGCTGGATCTTGGGGAGCAACCGAGGAGGCTGAGTTGAAATGGACTCTCCCGTGGATGTGTCCTAATATGATTTTGTGTCTATGGAGACCTTGAAATGAAGCGGTGGCACTGGGGCCCTGAAGGGTTCTCCTAAAGAGAGGCTTTCACACAGCTCCTTCGTGCAAGTTTCCCATGTGTAGATGAGATTTGTTCTGATGGGTGAGTCAAGAAACAGCCATATGCTGTTACTGAAATCCAGGCCTCTGAGGAGAGATGCCTGGAAACCAAAGCAATGGATCCGATACGTGCCTAGGGGCCTGTTCGTTCCTTTTTAACTCTGGGGACATCAGTCTACGGTTCTGAGTGCCGGTAGGTGCTCAGATGGGCCCAGATTGCACCTGTGAAGCCCAATATGCTGTCTCTCCATTCAGCCACTGAGAGGCATACCTGAGGACTGGGCTCAGGCTGAGTGTCACAATGTGTGTTTGTGACCAATGTGGCCCGCAAGCATGGGCGGGGCCTCATATCCACACTGGTTTCAAGTACACTGAACCTTGCACAACATGCCAACCACAAGGTTTCCTGCCATGGGGAAAGAGTTCTGATTTCTGCATCATTTTCAAACCCGGGCCGTGATTGGAGATAAGGTCTAAGTTCTGAAGCCTGAAAACCGAGATTGAGAAGAGATGACTGTGGAGAGCCATTCAGCAGATGCAAGGAGTCACGTAGACGGCATGCCTGTAGATTGAGGAATTAAGAATGATTGGTTTAGGAGGATGTGGGTGTGCTCGTGGCAGATGCATGAGCAGCACCAGGAGCCAAGAAAGAAACACATGATCACCGCTAGAGAACAATAGTGCCCTGTATGGTTACATAAGAGTGCCACGAGGACGCTGCGTGCGTGGCATTGTGATTGGGCGAGGGGGGTGGTGAACGCACGTGCATAAATATCGCTATGTGCTTGGTTTGCGGGCGGCCGCCATTATTAAAAAAGAAGCTTGCCACTCACCTCGTCTGCGGGTCGTTCTTGCGGGCCGAGAGCGACAACTGTTGCCGAAAACCCGGGACCCCTACCTTTAGACGCAGAACGAGGATCGAGGTAAGAGCAACGATAAGGTAAAGAGTGCACCAATAACTGTCTGTTGACAGGGAGGTTCCCCGTAGACGATCGGACGTTTGGTTGCTTGTGACGTTCTACGGGGACGATAAGGTAAGTTTCCTCGGAATGGGGAACGATCTTGCTCGCTTGGAGGACTCCTTAAAAGATGTCCTCAAGACGAACTGTACCCCCTTAAAGGCAAAAACAGCGAGGGCCTTTTTGAAAGAAGTCGAAGAGATTGCCCCCTGGTTTATAGAAGAAGGGCTCCTAAATGTGCCACAATGGGAAAACCTGGGTGAGGACTTAAAACGCTGCCCCTCTACATCCCCGGGGACTCTAGCTGTGTGGTCCTTGGTGAAGGTATGTTTGCAATCCCCCCGAGGGCCCTTGCAGCGAGCTGTACAACAGGGGGGCAAAGTCTTTGAGCAATTGAAGGAAGAGTCCTGTAAGGGCTCCTCCCGAGATTCTGAATCCGAAAGTGAAAGCTCAGAAGGGATGTCCGAACGCGAGTTACAGGAGCTAGGAAAGATAGAGGCAAGTAACAAGAAAAGGGAATCTCCCGGTCTCCAGACAGACTTGGAGACAGTGAGGCAGCAACTTGAGGAAAAGAAGGCAGAATTGCAAAAGGCATTAGGAGAATTAAGAGTGCAGGGAGATGTAATGGCGCAGCTGAAAGCAGGGGCGGAAGCCGCAGTTGTGGGGCAGTCGAAATTAAAAACGGAAGTTACACCGCTTCCACATTCTAGCCCCATGGTGCCACCCCATGAGTGGCCCCCGCCTTATAGGCCCAGCTGCGCCAAGACGTGCTATTGTTCGGGCTGTACCGCGGAAAATTGGAGAGAGGTCCTTGGCCCGGGAAAAGACTTTTTTCCAGTGTTAGAAGATCAGAATCAGCAGAGGTACCACCAGCCACTAGATTTCAAGTTGGTAAAGCAGCTTAAGGAGGCAGTCAGTGCCTATGGACCCCATGCAGCTTTCACTGTCTCCCTTGTGGAGTCGCTGGGAACACTTTAACTCGCTCCTGAGGATTGGGCTAACTTGACCAGAGCGGTATTAAGTGGAGGACAATATCTAGAATGGAAAATCCAAAATCAGGACAATTGTCAGGACACAGCTCGGAGAAATGCGGCCGCAGGTAACCCACAATGGAGTTTGGAAATGCTGACGGGCACGGGGCCATACCTTGGGGCCCATGTGCAGAGTACATACCCCCCTGCAGTGTATCAACAGGTAGCCACGGCAGCCCTCAACGCTTGGAAGACTTTGAGAGGGGCAGGAGACTTGCAAGGCCAATTATCCAAAGTATTGCAAGGGCCCAATGAGCCCTATGCTGATTTTGTGGACAGGTTGATACAGACCGCAGGTAGAATGTTCGGGGATGTTGATACAGCAATGCCACTTATCAAGCAGTTAGCCTATGAGAATGCCAATAAATGGTGTAGAGAGGCTATCAGACCCTGGAGATCAAAGGACTTATCAGCCTACATCAAAGTCTGTAGAGATATAACGGGGCCTATAATTCAAGGACAGGTTATGGCAGCGGCTTTCGCACAAGCCATGTACGGCCAGGAAGGAGTCCGCCCCAAAGGATGCTTTCAATGTGGCCAGGAAGGACACGTTAAGAGGAATTGCCCGCAGCGTGGAACCCAGACTGGGAAAGCGCACCCAAAAGTACCGCCAGGAGGCTTAAAGCCTCTGCGTTGCCCGCGATGTAGGAAGGGAAATCACTGGGCACATGAATGTCGCTCCATGGAGGACACTGAGGGGAACCCGTTGCCTCCTAACAACTGGGGGAATTCAAAAAATGGGAGGCAGGGCCCCACCGCCTGGGGCCCGAATCAAATGTACGGGGTGGCAATGTCCCTGCCTACCAAGCCGCAATGGGTTTTCCCACCCTCTGATCAGGGGAGTCAATCCACGCAGGGCCCAGGAGAGCCACAACAGTTTCTGCCGGACTTGACGTCTGTGCCACCACCCGAATGGTCCTAACGCCTGAAATGGGAGTGCAGGCCGTGCCATCTGACCTGCATGGAGGGCCTCCAAAAGGAACGGTGGGGCTCCTCCTTGGTAGGAGCTCCTCCACTATGCGGGGACTTAAGGTCCACCCGGGAGTCATTGATCCCGATTTCGAAGGGGAGGTTAAAATTCTGATTTCATCTCCGAGGGGTATTAACATTATAAATCCAGGGGATAGGGTCGCACAGCTCTTAATTTTGCCCAGCGATCACGAAAAATATCCATCCACAGGCCAGGCGAGGAAAGGTGGCCTAGGATCCACAGGATCTTCCCTCGCGTGCCTTACCATGGGCATGAAAGAGAGGCCCATGCTTAAATTAAGGATCAGAGGAAGACCATTCTGGGGGCTCCTAGATACAGGAGCAGACAAAAGTATTATCAATCATCTAGATTGGCCAAAAGCCTGGGCCCTGATTAAGGCTAATCAAACCCTCCGAGGATTAGGGGTAGCTACCAGCCCAGATATTAGTGCCGCATCCTTAGATTGGGAAGATGAGGAGGGACATAATGGCATTTTCCAACTGTATGTTTGTGCCACCCCCGTTTCTCTGTGGGGACGCGATGTGCTGGAGCAGATGGATATTAGACTTACTACTGAAAAACTGTATAGTGGGGCCTCCCAAACCATAATGAGGAACATGGGATATAAGCCTGGCCAGGGCCTTGGAGCCAAGGGCCAGGGAGATCCCGATCCCCCTTCCATGGGAGGTCAGGGTTTTTCCTAGCGGCCACTGAGGCAATTCGAATAACTTGGAAACAACAGGAGCCGCGCTGGGTGCCTCAGTGGCCTTTAACAAAAGACAAGCTACAAGCGGCAAGAGAATTAGTCCAAGAACAACTAAAAGCAGGGCACATTCAAGAATCCACGTCCCCGTGGAATACTCCCATATTTGTGATAAAAAAGAAATCAGGCAAATGGCGATTGTTACATGACCTGCGACAAATTAATGGTCAAATGCAGGTCATGGGACCCCTTCAGTTGGGGCTCCCAGTCATGACAGCGTTACCCAAAAATTGGCCCTCTATCATAATAGATATCAAAGACTGTTTCTTCTCCATTCCTTTACACCCTGTGGATATGTGGATATGGAGCACTTTGCCTTTACTCTGCCATCCATTAATCATGCTGAGCCAGATCAAAGATATGAATGGAGAGTACTCCCTCAAGGGATGGCTAATAGCCCCACCTTATGTCAGTTGTATGTGAGTCGAGCATTGGAACCTTTTCGAAAAGCATTTCCAAACCTACTTTGTTATCACTATATGGATGACATCCAGATCTGTGGGCCAGATGAGAGGTCTCTGCCCTCGGCTCTAACTTTCCTACAGAAGCAATTGGCAGAGTGGGAACTAACTATATCCCCTGAAAAGATCCAAGCAGGAAACCTACAGAAATACCTTGGTATGCAGCTCTCTAACGCAACAGTAAAACCTCAATTGGTCCAGATCCGTAGGGATCACCTGCACACATTGAATGACTTCCAGAAACTTCTAGGAGACATTAATTGGATCCGACCATATATAAAAATCACTACATCACCTCACACCAGTCAGAATGGCTAAAATCAACAAGTCAGGAAATGACAGATGCTGGTGAGGATGCGGAGAAAGGGGAACCCTCCTACACTGTTGGTGGGAATGCAAGCTGGTGCAGCCACTCTGGAAAACAGCATGGAGGTTCCTCAAAATGTTGAAAATAGAACTGCCCTATGACCCAGCAATTGCACTATAGGGTATTTACCCTAAAGATACAAATGTAGTGATCCAAAGGGACACATGCACCCGAATGTTTATAGCAGCAATGTCCACAATAGCCAAACTATGGAAAGAACCTAGATGTCCATCAACAGATGAATGGATCAAGATGATGTGGTATATATACACAATGGAATACTATGCAGCCATCAAAAGAAATGAAATCTTGCCATTTGCAACAACATGGATGGAACTAGAGCGTATCATGCTTAGCGAAATAAGTCAAGCAGAGAAAGACAACTATCCTATGATCTCCCTGATATGAGGAAGTGGTGATACAACATGGAGGCTTAAGTGGGTAGAAGAAGAATAAATGAAACAAGATGGGATTGGGAGGGAGACAAACCAAAAGTGACTCTTAATCTCACAAAACAAACTGAGGGTTGCCGGGGGTGGGGGTTTGGGAGAAGGGGGTGGGATTATGGACATTGGGGAGGGTATGTGATTTGGTGAGTGCTGTGAAGTGTGTAAACCTGGTGATTCACAGACCTGTACCCCTGGGGATAAAAATATATGTTTATAAAAAATAAAAAATTAAAAAAAAAATCACTACAGCAGAATTGAAACCCTTATTTGATATCCTGCCTGGAGATTCTAAATTAGACTCCCCAAGAACTCTTACCCCAGCTGCCATTAGATCATTACAGTTGGTTGAAAGCAGACTAGCCTTAACAACAGCAGATAGATGTGACCCGGGAAAAGCCTATAAATGCTGTAGTTATCCCGTCCCCTGGATCACCCACAGGAGCACTATGGCAGGGAGGACCCCTGTTATGGATTTACCTGCCCCATAATCTTAGCCGTGTCATCACCCCGTATGCTACAGCTGTAGCTATGATAGCAAGCAAAATATTCAAAGCTAGCATACAGGTCCTCGGGAGACTGCCCGATGTGTGTATAGTCCCTTATGACAAAACCCAAGTGAACATTCTAACACATGAAAATGATGATTGGGCCATTTTGACGATAGCTTATCCTGTCACATTTGATAATCATTATCCCTCACACCCCCTAATTGGATTTTACAAAAATACACCCCTCATATGGCCTAAATCCTGCCGATTAGAGCCATTGGTTGATGCCCTCACGGTGTTTACAGATGGTAGCAAATCTGGAACTGGTGCCTACGTGGTGGAAGGAGAGGTAATTCCGGTTGTTGTGCCATCAACCTCAGCTCAAAGAACAGAATTGTTGGTAATTATGTGTGTTTTACAAAGGTTTCAAAATCAGCCTATTATTATTACAGACAGTAAATATGCAGTTGTAGCTACCAGATCTGTTGAGACTGCCATTATCTCAGCCAGTCAATCAGAAATTTCCTCCCTGCTGATTGAATTGCAAGACCTCATTCTCTCTCTCGTGGTGCCCCTGGCCCCTTTTTTTTATATCGGACATCTCAGAGCACACTCAGACCTCCCAGGGCCTATGGCTAAGGGAAACCGAATAGCTGACACGGCCGCACGCTTTCATGTCTGTAGCGCCTTGGAAGATGCGAGAACCTATCATAAAAGGTGGCATGTCAATGCCCAAACTTTAAAGATGCGTTTTAACATCTCAAGAGCTGATGCACGAGACATCGTGAAGTCTTGTGGTAATTGTGTAACACATTTGCCTATGCCCTCCCTAGGGGTAAATCCCAAAGGGCTCTTACCTAACCATCTATGGCAAATGGATGTAACCCATGTTCCTTCCTTCGGACAACAAAGATACGTCCATTTAAGTGTAGACACTTGCTCGGGGATTGTTAGCGCGACCCCCTTGCGAGGGGAAAATATCAAAAATGTGATGTCCCATTGCCTGTGCAGCTTTGCCTGCTGGGGAGTGCCAAAGCACTTGAAAACAGACAATGCCCCTGCTTACACTTCTGCAGGCTTTCGCAGCTTCATGGCCTGCTACAATATCCAGCATGTTACAGGCATACCATATAATCCTCAAGGCCAGGGCATTGTGGAACGCGCGCACCTGACCTTTAAAACTACCTTGCAAAAAATACAAAAAGGGGGAATTGGAGAGGAGTATCGTACACCCAATGACCTCACCAATTTGGTTACCTTTATTTTAAATTTTCTCACGATTGACAAGGACGGCACTTCGGCCGCGGAACGTCATTGGGGCCAACAGAAAATGCAGCAGTCAATGGTGAAATGGAAAGATGTCCTTACTGGCTTATGGAAGGGACCTGACCCGGTGCTTCGGTGGCACCGGGGTTCCCTTTGTGTTTTCCCACAGGATGCGCCTGCTCCACTCTGGGTGCCGGAACGACTCACCAGGCTGGTGGCCGTGGAACCTGTGGAGGATGCTGGTGATGATGATGATAGCGACGACGACTGTCCTGCAGCCTGTTCCCATGAAGGCGGAGCCAGTTCAACTGTGGCCGATTCAAGAGACTGCCCAGCTTCAGGCCCTTCTTCAAATGGCTCAGCATAGAGTGCATTCTTCTCACCCGAACTCATGTTTGCTACTGACGCTTATTTTTATGCAACAGGTGTTGGCAGCCCAGGGCTCATTATATTGGGCATACGTCCCCGATCCACCCCTGTTACAGCCCGTGGGTTGGGATGTGAGTTCTATTCCTGTATATGTTAATGATACTGTCTTGCTAGGCCCTCCCTCTTCTGTTCATCTCCGGCCACAGCAGGCTGCCATATCTTACAAAGGCTATTCTGACGTATATCCCATATGCTTTGCGATGAAGCGCACAATACCACGCTGTTTAAGTGTTTCCACGCGATCTGGTTACAGTGGTGTGAGTATAGCTGGCCTTGACACTACCTATAGCACCATAGTGACATCTGGTATAGCGCCACGGGATATTCCACTTTGTGCAGCTAACTTAAGTATAGCTAAGGGGATTGGAGTACCCTGGAGGCTCTGCCTAGGACAAAAAGCTACTAAGTACTCACTAGAGGATAGATTTGAGCTTTGGGTTTGGGGGCCTATAATATCTTCCGGATGTCCTGAATGCCGTCCGAAAATACCCCCAATTCTCACTCCTCAACGTGGCTATCCGGTGCAAACTGAGATTTGGAAACTTATTGCCGCCTTTGGAGGCGCCACCCTCCTTGTCCCGCAAACCAGTAACGCTAAGACCATATTTGGATATGAGAATATTGGACAAATACTCAGATACCCCCAAGCTTGCATGTCCCATCCATTCATGCTAGTTGTAGGAAACCTTACAGTAAAAAAGGAAAATGCCACTTATCATTTCTCTTGTTATAACTGTACCCTAACCAATTGTATTCGAGGAGTGCTGCCAGGCGATGGATTATTAGTGGTAAAACAGCCCCCATTTATTATGATCCCAGTTAATATCTCCAAACCATGGTATTCTAACCCCGGCTTAGAGTTGTGCGAGCATGTACAGGCTGCCCTAAGCCGACCCCAACGAGAGCTAGGATTGTTGTTACTCGGGATAGTCTCCTTAATCACCCTAATTGCAACAGCTACCACAGCGTCTGTGTCCCTTGCTCAGGCTGTGCATACTGCTGATACTGTGGATCAGCTCGCACATAACACTTCTGCCGTGCTGGGAATTCAGGAAGATATAGATAAAAGGATTGAAACCCGGTTAAATGCACTATATGATACTGTTAGATTTCTAGGGGAGGAAATTCAGAGCTTAAAATTGCGCACCAGGATCCGGTGTCATAGCGATTATCACTGGATTTGTGTAACCTCTAAAAAAATATAATGCCTCTGAGACTTCGTGGGACCGAGTACAACGCCATCTCGAGGGGGTATGGTCTAACTCTAATCTATCCCTTGATCTGTTGCAATTACATCAAGAAATATTAGATATTGAAGAAGCTCCTCATGCCAAGTTAACTGTTGCTCAGCTTGCTGAAAACTTTGTAAGCTCCTTGTTTTCTCACTTCCCTTCCCTGACGCACGCATGGTATGTTGTAGGAACAATTATAGGAGTGCTAGTGGTAATTGTTCTTTTCATGTGCCTCTTGCCTTGTGCAGTTAAAATTATACTCACAGAAGTTTATAAGTTAAAAGCCATCATACGTAACCATCAACTAATCAACTGCGGTGGGCTCAGAATGTCACCTTGAATGCCACCCAGGTATCTCTTGGCTCCGTCAGCGATTTGGTTAGTATGTTATAACAATCAGTCTCATTCCTCAAAAACTGGGCAGGCATAGGAGCCCTAATTATGTTGATGATTCTGGCTCAAGTGCTCCTTCTACAATGCATCGTGCAACAACAACGGCTACAGCAACAGGCTTTGGTCTAAGCCATGATGGCTCTGGAGGCTGGCACCTCCGCCCCAAATATGGCTTAGTATGCTGGGTCGGTACCCAAAGACGGGTAAGACTGATCCCTCACCATAGCAACCTAAGACAGGGGCTCCTCGGCCAGGGGGAGTACCCGATGACGGGTAAGCATGTGTGCTGAGATGGCAACCTAAGACAGGCACGATCCCTGCCATATAAACAATAAAAAAGGGGGAGATGTGGAGAACCATTCAGCAGATGCAAGGAGTCACGTAGACGGCAGTGCCTGTAGATTGAGGAATTAAGAATGATTGGTTTAGGAGGATGTGGGTGCGCTCGTGGCTAACGCAAGAGCAGCACCAGGAGCCAAGAAAGAAAAGCATGATCACCGCTAGAGAACAATAGAGCCCAGTATGGTTACATAAGAGTGCCACGAGGACGCTGCGTGCGCGGCATTGTGATTGGGCGAGAGGGAGGGGGGTGAACGCGCGTGCATAAATATCGCTGTGTGCTTGGTTTGCGGGCGGCCGCCATTATTAAAAAAGAAGCTTGCCACTCACCTCGTCTGCGGGTCGTTCTTGCGGACCGAGAGCGACAGATGACGACCTAAGGCCATGGCGGGTCCGATGTGAACAGTGTGCGACCAGCTGTCTGGGTGGGGCAAGGAGGTCCAGGCTCAGGCTGTGTCAGAAAGGGCATTAGTGCCCAGGTCAGCCTAAATATTTGGGGTACAGCTGAATGGCGTGCAGGTTGATCCTCATTGGGGGTTTCTGGGTAGCCGCAGAGGGCAAAGTTTTTCTTCAGGAGGGCAGGCAGAGTGCTGCATTGTAGTTCTGGATTGCCAAACTGGAGGGCTTGTGGGCCAGTAGTCTGAGGACGGAAGTCTGAGAACCCAAGCTAGGCCTAGTTTTCTGGGTGAGACCTGATTCGAGATCTCGTGCATCTGAAGTCAGGGCAAGGATCAGACGATCGCTCAGGTTGGACATTCTGTCCCTGATCGCCCCTTCCTGAAGGGGGGGGTGGATCACGAGGCCATGGTGGTTTTCCCACGATGGGAGTTGTGAGAAGCTCCCAACTGCAAAGATTCTTCTGCAGGACAATTGAGACCAGTTGGTTGGCTCCAGGTCATGGATTGCGAGCAGGGTTCTAAGGATGGATGTCTGGTAAGCCCACCTCGCATTTCATTGTCTCCAAGCAACAAGACAGGTTAGATCTGCTGGATCTGGGGGAGCAACCGAGGAGGCTGAGTTGAAATGGACTCTCCCATGGATGTGTCCTAATATGATTTTTTGTCTATGGAGACCTTGGAATGATGCGGGGGCCCTGGGGCCCTGAAGGGTTCTCCTAAAGAGAGGCTTTCACACAGCTCCATCATGCAAGTTTCCCATGTGTAGATGAGAATTGTTCTGATGGGTGAGTCAAGAAACAGCCATATGCTGTTATTGAAATCCAGGCCTCTGAGGAGAGATGCCTGGAAACAAAAGCAATGGATATGATAGGTGCCTAAGGGCCTGTTCGTTCCTTTTTACTTCTGGGGACAACAGTTTACGCGTCTGAGTGCCAGTAGGTGCTCAGATGGGCCCAGATTGCCCCTGTTTGTCCTGGGAAGCCACAAATATTGGGATGGCCTCAGGGACTTTGGAGGTTTATCCTCTTAGTACGGTTGTGGCCATTGCAATGGGCACATACAATTCCCTTGGAGAGGGCAAGCACAGTCGTCAGGTTTGGCTCCAGGGGTCTGAGCATGTAGGGTGTGTAGGCCAGGGCTGTTTGGACAGTTGTCTGAAAACACAAACTCAGATTATGTTTCGGGTCATAGGTATGGCAGGACTGATCTACAGACCATGAGGAGAACTCTTCGGGATATGAAAAAAGGGCGAGTGTGAGGCTCTTGCTCAACTTTTTGTCTCTGGATATCGTGTCACACATGGTCGTGAAATGTCCGGGTGACTTCATGGGAGATGGACGAGTCTTACTCTCTGGGGGTTTGGTCCTGTCCAAAGAGTTTGGTGTCATTCTGTGGGAGGGAAGAAGTCCGTTGTTCTGTTGCTGTTGATTTGTTTTGTTTTCTTTTTCAACCTCAGGTGTCCCACCAAATCAGGGATTCCAGAGAAGAGCCCTGGGGAGGGGCGACTGGACAACCAGAAATCTGGTTAAAAATTGGGGCCTAGGGACATGTCAAGCCCATTATGACATCTAATGGTCCAGCCACTGAGAGGACGTACTAGAGGACAGGACTCACGCTGAGGGTCACAATGCGTGTTTATGCCCTCGTTGCACTCAAGAATGGGCAGGGCCTCAGGGTGAATGCTGGTTTCTCCTACACTGAACGTTGGACAACTTGCCAACCACAAGGTTTCTTGCCATGGGTAAGGAAGAGTTCAGATTTCTGCATCACAGTCACCGCTGGGCAGTGATTGGAGATAAGGTCTAGGTTCTGAAGCCTGACATTGAGGTAGGGAAGAGATGATGACCTAAGGCCATGGCGGGTCTTATGTGCTCAGTGTGCGGTCAGCTGTCTGGGTGTTGGTCACGAGGTCCGGACTCAGGTTGTCAGACAGTGCATTAGTGCCCAGGTTAGACTATGTATTTTGGGTGCCTTCGAGTGCCGTGTAGGTTCTAATCTGAAGAACTCTTCAGGATATGAAGAATGAGCGAGTCTGAGGCGCGTGCTCAGGCTTTTGTCTCTGGATTTTGTATCAGCGATGGCCGTGGAATGTTTGGGAGGCCTCATGGGCCATGGACGAATCTTGCTCTCTGTGGACTTGGCCCGATTCTAATTGTTTTTCGTCAATCTGTGGGATGGGAGGACACCTTTCAGGTTTGTTACCTCAGGTGTCCCACCAAAAGAGGAATTCCAAAGCAGAGCCCTGGGGATTAGTGAAGACACAACCCGAACTATAGTTAAAAACTGGCGCCTAGGGGCAAGGCATGCCCAATATGCTGTCTCTCCATCCAGCCACTGAGAGGCCTTACCTGAGGACTGGGCTCAGGTTGAGGGTCACAATGTGTGTTTGTGACCAATGTGGCCTGCAAGAATGGGCAGGGCCTCATGGGCCACACTGGTTTCAATGACACTGAACCTTGGAAAACATGCCAACCACAAGGTTTCCTGCCATGTGGAAAGAGTTCTAATTTCTGCATCATTTTCAAACCCGGTCCCTGATTGGAGATAAGGTCTATGTTCTGAAGCCTGAAAACCGAGGTGGAGAAGAGATGACGACCTAAGGCCATGGCGGGTCCGATGTGCTCAGTGTGCTGCCAGCTGTCTGGGTGGGGCCAGGAGGTCCAGGCTCAGGCTTTGTCAGAAAGGGCATTAGTGTGCAGGTCAGCCTATATATTTAGGGTACAGCCAAATGGTGTGCAGGTTGATCCTCATTGGGTGTTTCTGCGTAGCCCCAGAGGGCAAAATTTTTCTTCTGGAGGGCCGGCAGAGTGCTGCATTGTAGTTCTGTATTGCCAAACTGGAGGGCTTTTGGTCAAGTAGTCTGAGGACGGAAGTCTGAGAACCCAAGCTCGGCCTAGGTTTTTGGGTGAGGATATGGCAGGCACAATCTACAGACATGAATCGAGATCTCGTTCATCTGAAGTAAGGACGATGATCAGACGATCGATCAGGTTGGACATTCTGTCCCTGATGGCCCATTGTTGAAGGGTGGATGGATCTCGAGGCCATGGGAGTTTTCCCTAGATGGGAGTTGTGAGAAGCTCCCAAATGCATAGATTATTCTGCAGGACAATTGAGTCCTTGTGGTTGGCATGTTGTCCAACGTTCAGTGTAGGAGAAACCAGCATTCATCCTGAGGCCCCGCCCATCCTTGAGTGCGACGAGGGCATAAACACGCATTGTGACCCTCAGCGTGAGTCCTGTCCTCTAGTACGTCCTCTCAATGGCTGGACCATTAGATGTCATAATGGGCTTGACATGTCCCTAGGCCCCAATTTTTAACCAGATTTCTGTTTGTCCAGTCACACCAGCACCAGGGCTCTACTCTGGAATCCCCCATTTGGTGGGACACCTGAGGTTGAAAAACAAAACAAAACAAATCAACAACAACAGAACAACGGACTTCTTCCATCCCACAGAATGACCCCAAACTCTTTGGACGGGGCCAAACCCCCAGAGAGTAAGACTCGTCTATTTCCCATGAAGTCACCTGGAAATTTAAAGACCATGAGTGACACGATATCCAGAGACAAAAACTTGAGCAGAGCCTCACACTCGCCCTTTTTTCATATCCCGAAGAGTTCTCCTCATGGTCTGTAGATCAGTCCTGCCATACCTATGCCCCGAAACATAAGCCGAGTTTGTGTTTTCAGACAACTGTCCAAACAGCCTTGGCATACACACCCTACAGGCTCAGGCCCCTGGAGCCCTACCTGACGACGGTGCTTGCCCTCTCCAAGGGCATTGTATGTGCCCATGTCAATGGCCACAACCCTACTAACAGGATAAACCTCCAAAGTCCCTGAGGCCATCCGAATATTTGTGGCTTCCCAGGTCAAATCCCAGGGGCAATCTGGGCCCATCGGAGCACCTACCGGCACTCAGACCCGTAGACTATATCCCCAGAGGTAAAAAGGAACGAACAGACCCCTAGGCACCTATCGGATCCATTACTTTGGTTTCCAGGCATGTCTCCTCAGAGGCCTGGGTTTCAATAACAGCATATGGCTGTTTCTTGACTCACCCATCAGAACAAATCTCATCTACACATGGGAAACTTGCACTATGGAGCTGTGTGAAAGCCTCTCTTTAGGAGAACCCTTCAGGGCCCCAGATCCACTGCTTCATTCCAAGGTCTCCATAGACAAAAAATCATATTAGGACACATCCACGGGAGAGTCCATTTCAACTGAGCCTCTTCGGTTGCTCCGCTGATCCAGCAGATCTAAACTGTCTTGTTGCTTGGAGACAATTGGAATGCGAGGTGGGCTTACCAGGCATCCATCCTTAGAACCCTGCTTGGAATAATTTTCCTGGAGCCAAACAACAGGTCTCAATTGTCCTGCAGAAATCTTTGCAATTCGGAGCTGCTCACAACTCCCACCGTGAGAAAACCACCATGGCCTCGTGATCCACCCCCCCCCCCATTCAGGAAGTGGCCTTCAGGGACAGAATGTCCAACCTGAGCGATCGTCTGATCCTCGCCCTGACTTCAGATGCACGAGATCTAGATTCAGGTCGGGCTATAGATTGTGCCTGCCATATCCTCACCCAGAAACCTAGGCCTAGCTTGGGTTCTCAGACTTCCGTCCTCAGACTACTGGCCCACAAGCCCTCCAGTTTGGCAATCCAGAACTACAATGCAGCACTCTGCCTGCCCTCCAGAAGAAAAAAAATTGCCCTCTGGGGCTACCTTGAAACCTCAAATGAGGTTCAAACTGCACGCCATTCGGCTGTACCCCAAATATATTGGCTGACCTGGGCACTAATGCCCTTTCTGACACAGCCTGAGCCTGGACCTCCTGGCCCCACCCAGACAGCTGGCCTCACACTGAGCACATCGGACCCGCCATGGCCTTAGGTCGTCATCTCTTCTCAACTTCGTTTTTCAGGCTTCAGAACCTAGACTTTATCTCCAATCATGGCCCAGGTTTGAAAATAATGCAGAAATCAGAACTCTTTCCCCATGGCAAGAAACCTGGTGGTTGGCATGTTGCCCAAGTTTCAGTGTAGTTGCAACCAGTGTGGCCCATGAGGCTCCGCCCATGCTTGCGGGCCACATTGGTCATGAGGCCCCGCCCATGATTGCAGTCCACATTGGTCACAAACAAACATTGTGACCCTCAGCCTGAGCCCAGACCTCAGGTAAGGCCTCTTTGTGGCTGGATGGAGAGACACCATATAGGGCTTGCCATGCCCGTAGGCCCCAATTTTTAACCATAGTTCGGGATGTCCCTTCACTCTTCCCCAGGGCTCTGCTTTGGAATTCCTCTTTTGGTGGGACACCTGAGGTAACAAACCTGAAAGGAGTCCTCCCATCCCACAGATTGACGAAAAACAATTGGGATCGGGCCAAATCCACAGAGAGCAAGATTCGTCCATGGCCCATGAGGCCTCCCCAACATTCGACGGCCATCGCTGATACTAAATCCAGAGACAAAAGCCTGAGCACGTGCCTCAGACTCCCTCATTCTTCATATCCTGATAAACCTACACGTCACTCGAATCCACCCAAAATATATAGTCTAAACTGGGCACTAATGTACTGTCTAACACCTGAGCCCGGACCTCGTGACCAACACCCAGACAGCTGACCACACACTGAGCACATCAGACAGGCCATGGCCTTAGGTCATCATCTCTTCCCTACCTCAGTTTTCAGGCTTCAGAACCGAGACCTTATCTCTAATCAGATCAGTCCAGATCAGTCCTGCCATAGCTATGACCCGAAACATAAGCCGAGTTTGTGTTTTCAGACAACTGTCCAGACAGCCCTGGCCTACACACGCTACAGGCTCAGGGCCTTGGAGACAAATCAGACGACTGTGATTGCCCTCTTCAAGGGAATTTTATTTGCCCATTCCAATGGCCACAACCCTACTAATAGGATAAACCTCCAGAGTCCCTGAGGCCATCCCAATATTTGTGGCCTCCCAGAACAAATGGGTCAATCTGCGGCCTTATAAGCACCTACCGGCACTCAGACCCGTAGACTGATGTCCCCAGAGGTAAAAAGAAACGAACAGGACCCTAGGCAACTATCGGATCCATAGGTTTGGCTTCCAGGCATCGCTCCTCAGGGGCCTGGATTTCAATAACAGCATATGGCTGTTTCTTGACTCACCCATCAGAACAAATCTCATCTACACATGGGAAACTTGCAGGAAGGAGCTTTGTGAAAGCCTCTCTTTAGGAGAACCCTTCAGGGCCCCAGTGCACCGCTTCATTCCAAGGTCTCCATAGACACAAAATCATATTAGGACACATCCACGGGAGAGTCCATTTCAACTCAGCCTCCTCTGTTGCTCCCACAGATCCAGCAGTTCTAACCTGCCTTGTTGCTTGGAGACAATTGGAATGCGAGGTGGGCTACCCAACAATCCATCCATAGAATCCTGCTCGGAAATGTTGTACTGGAACAAACCAACAGGTCTAAATTGTCCTACAGAAGAATCTTTGCAGTTGGGAGCTTCTCACACCTCCCATCGTGGGAAAACCCACATGGCCTCGTGATCCACCCCGCCTTCAAGAAGGGGCCATCAGGGAAAGAATATCCAACCTGAGCGATCGTCTGATCCTCGCCCTGACTTCAGATGCACGAGATCTCCATTCAGGTCTGTAGATTGTGCCTGCCATATTCTCACCCAGAAACCTAGACCTAGCTTGGGTTCTCAGACTTCCGTCCTCAGACTACTGGCCCACAAGCCCTCCAGTTTGGCAATCCAGAACTACAATGCAGCACTCTGCCTGCCCTCCAGAAGAAAACATTGCCCTCTGGGGCTACCCAAAAACCCCCAATGAGGATCAAAGGTGCACGCAATTCGGCTGTACCCCAAATAAATAGGCTGACCTGGGCAATAATGCCCTTTCTGACACAGCCTGAGCCTGGACCTCCTGGCCCCACCCAGACAGCTGGCCGCACACTGACAACATCGGACCCGCCATGGCCTTAGGTAGTCATCTCTTCTCAACCTCGGTTTTCAGGCTTCAGAACCTAGACCTTATCTCCAATCACTGCCCGGGTTTGAAAATGATGAAGAAATCAGAACTCTTTCCCCATGCCAAGAAACCTTGTGGTTGTCATTTGCCCAAGGTTCATTGTACTTGAAACCAGTGTGGCCCATGAGGCCCCGCCCATGCTTGCGGGCAACATTGGTCACAAACACACATTGTGACCCTCAGCCTGAGCCCAGTCCTCAGGTAAGGCCTCTCAGTGGCTGGATGGAGAGACAGCATATTGGGCTTGCCATGCCCCTAGGCCCCTATTTTTAACCGTAGTTCGGGTTGTCCCTTCACTCTTCCCCAGGGCTCTGCTTTGGAATTCCTCTTTTGGTGGGACACCTGAGGCAAGAAACCTGAAAGGAGTCCTCCCATCCCACAGAATGACGAAAAACAATTGGGATCGGGCCAAATCCACAGAGAGCAAGATTCGTCCATGGCCCATGAGGCCTCCCCAACATTCCACGGCCATCGCTGATACAAAATCCAGAGACAAAAGCCTGAGCACGCGCCTCAGACTCGCTCATTCTTCATATCCTGAAGAGTTCTTCAGATAAGAACCTACACGGCACTCGAAGGCACCCATATGTAGTCTAACCTGGGCACTAATGCACTGTCTGACAACCTGAGCCCGGACCTAGTGACAAACACCCAGACAGCTTACCGCACACTGAGCACATCTGACCCGCCATGGCCTTAGGTCATCATCTCTTCCCTACCTCAGTATTCAGGCTTCAGAAACTAGACCTTATCTCCAATCACTGCCCAGGGGTGATTGTGATGCAGAAATCAGAACCCTTCCTTACCCATGGCAAGAAACCTTGTGGTTGGCATGTTGTCCAACGTTCAGTGAAGGAGAAACCAGCATTCACCCTGAGGCCCCGCCCATTCTTGAGTGCGACGAGGGCATAAACACGCATTGTGACCCTCACCGTGAGTCCTGTCCTATAGTACGTCCTCTCAGTGGCTGGACCATTAGATGTCATAATGGGCTTGACATGTCCCTAGGCCCCAATTTGTAACCAGATTTCTGGTTGTCCAGTCGCCCTTCTCCAAGGCTCTACTCTGAAATCACTCATTTGGTGGGGCACCTGAGGTTGAAAAACAAAAGTAAACAAATCAACAACAACAGAACAACGGACTTCTCCATCCCACAGAATGACCCCAAACTCTTTGACGGGGCCAAAACCCCAGAGAGTAAGACTCGTCCATTTCCCATGAAGTCACCCGGAAATTTCACGACATTGAGTGACACGATATCCAGAGACAAAAACTTGAGCAAGAGCCTCACACTCGCCCTTTTTTCATATCCTGAAGAGATCTCCTCATGGTCTGTAGATCAGTCTTGCCATACCTATGACCCGAAACATAAGCCGAGTTTGTGTTTTCAGACAACTGTCCAAACAGCCCTGGCCTACAAACTCTACAGGCTCAGGCCCCTGGAGCCAAACATGAAGACTGGGCTTGCCCTCTCCAAGGGAATTGTATTTGCACATTCCAATGGCCACAACCCTACTAATAGGATAAACCTCCAAAATCCCTGAGGCCATCACAATATTTGTGGCTTCCCTGGACAAACAGGGGCAATCTGGGCCCATCTGAGCACCTACCGGCACTCAGACCCGTAGACTGATGTTTCCCAGAGGTAAAAAGGAACGAACAGGACCCTAGGCAACTATCAGATCCATTGGTTTGGATTCCAGGCATTGCTCCTCAGGGGCCTGGATTTCAATAACAGCATATGGCTGTTTCTTGACTCACCCATCAGAACAAATCTCATCTACACATGGGAAACTTGCAGGAAGGAGCTTTGTGAAAGCCTCTCTTTAGGAGAACCCTTCAGGGCCCCAGTGCACCGCTTCATTCCAAGGTCTCCATAGACACAAAATCATATTAGGACACATCCACGGGAGAGTCCATTTCAACTCAGCCTCCTCTGTTGCTCCCACAGATCCAGCAGATCTAACCTGCCTTATTGCTTGGAGACAATTGGAATGCGAGGTGGGCTACCCAACAATCCATCCATAGAACCCTGCTCGGAAATGTTGTCCTGGAACAAACCAACAGGTCTCAATTGTCCTACAGAAGAATCTTTGCAGTTGGGAGCTTCTCAAAACTCCCATCGTGGGAAAACCCACATGGCCTCGTGATCCACCCCGCCTTCAAGAAGGGGCCATCAGGGAAAGAATATCCAACCTGAGCGATCGTCTGATCCTCGCCCTGACTTCAGATGCACGAGATCTCCATTCAGGTCTGTAGATTGTGCCTGCCATATTCTCACCCAGAAACCTAGACCGAGCTTGGGTTCTCAGACTTCCGTCCTCAGACTACTGGCCCACAAGCCCTCCAGTTTGGCAATCCAGAACAACAATGCAGCACTCTGTCTGCCCTCCAGAAGAAAAACATTGCCCTCTAGGGCTACCCAGAAACCCCCAATGAGGATCAACGGGGCACGCAATTCGGCTGTACCCCAAATAAATAGGCTGACCTGGGCAATAATGCCCTTTCTGACACAGCCTGAGCCTGGACCTCCTGGCCCCACCCAGACAGCTGGCCGCACACTGAGCACATCGGACCCACCATGGCCTTATGTCGTCATCTCTTCTCAACCTCGGTTTTCAGGCTTCAGAACCTAGACTTTATCTCCAATCGCTGCCCAGGTTTGAAAATGATGAAGAAATCAGAACTCTTTCCCCATGCCAAGAAACCTTGTGGTTGTCATTTGCCCAAGATTCATTGTACTTGAAACAAGTGTGGCCCATGAGGACCCGCCCATGTTTGCGGGCAAAATTGGTCAAAAACACACATTGTGACCCTCAGCCTGAGCCCAGTCCTCAGGTAAGGCCTCTCAGTGGCTGGATGGAGAGACAGCATATTGGGCTTGCCATGCCCCTAGGCCGCTATTTTTAACCGTAGTTCGGGTTGTCCCTTCACTCTTCCCCAGGGCTCTGCTTTGGAATTCCTCTTTTGGTGGGACACCTGAGGCAAGAAACCTGAAAGGAGTCCTCCCATCCCACAGAATGACGAAAAACAATTGGGATCGGGCCAAATCCACAGAGAGCAAGATTCGTCCATGGCCCATGAGGCCTCCCCAACATTCCACGGCCATCGCTGATACAAAATCCAGAGACAAAAGCCTGAGCACGTGCCTCAGACTCGCTCATTCTTCATATCCTGAAGAGTTCTTCAGATAAGAACCTACACGGCACTCGAAGGCACCCAAAATATGTAGTCTAACCTGGGCACTAATGCACTGTCTGACAACCTGAGCCCGGACCTCGTGACAAACACCCAGACAGCTTACCGCAAACTGAGCACATCAGACCCGCCATGGCCTTAGGTCATCATCTCTTCCCTACCTCTGTTTTCAGGCTTCAGAAACTAGACCTTATCTCCAATCACTGCCCAGGGGTGATTGTGATGCAGAAATCAGAACCCTTCCTTAGCCATGGCAAGAAACCTTGTGGTTGGCATGTTGTCCAACGTTCAGTGAAGGAGAAACCAGCATTCACCCTTAGGCCCCGCCCATTCTTGAGTGCGACGAGGGCATAAACGCGCATTGTGACCCTCACCGTGAGTCCTGTCCTCTAGTACGTCCTCTCAGTGGCTGGACCATTAGATGTCATAATGGGCTTGACATGTCCCTAGGCCCCAATTTTTAACCAGATTTCTGGTTGTCCAGTCGCCCCTCCCCAGGGCTCTATTCTGGAATCCCTCATTTGGTGGGGCACCTGAGGTTGAAAAACAAAACAAAACAAATCAACAACAACAGAACAATGGACTTCTCCATCCCACAGAGTGACCCCAAACTCTTTGACGGGGCCGAACCCCCAGAGAGTAAGACTCGTCCATTTCCCTTGAAGTCACCCGGAAATTTCACGACCATGAGTGACACGATATCCAGAGACAAAAATGAGCAAGAGCCTCACACTCGCCCTTTTTTCATATCCTGAAGAGATCTCCTCATGGTCTGTAGATCAGTCTTGCCAAACGTATGACCCAAAACATAAGCCGAGTTTGTGTTTTCAGACAACTGTCCAAAAACCCTACAGGCTCAGGCCCTTGGAGCCAAACATGAAGACTGGGCTTGCCCTCTCCAAGGGAATTGTATTTGCCCATTCCAATGGCCACAACCCTACTAATAGGATAAACCTCCAAAGTCCCTGAGGCGATCCCAATATTTGTGGCTTCCCTGGACAAACAGGGGCAATCTGGGCCCATCTGAGCACCTACCGGCACTCAGACCCGTAGGCTGATGTTTCCCAGAGGTAAAAAGGAACGAACAGGCCCATAGGCACCTATTGGATTTATTGCTTTGGTTTCCAGGCATGTCTCCTTAGAGATCCTTAGAACCCTTAGAACCCTGCTCTTGCGTCTTTCCTTATGGGACATCCTTGAGCCATCCAACAGGTGTCGACTGTCCCACAGGAGTTCTTGTTCATGGACCACCTCACAACTCATATCATGGAAAGCTTCCAAGGTCACATGATTCCCCCAATCTTCTTGAAGTCGGATCATGGAAAGAAACTCCAACCTGAGCCAACGGCTGATCATCGCCTTGACTTCAGATGCACGAGATCTTGATTAAGCTCTTCAGAGTGCACCTGCTGTGCCCTCACCCCAAAACCTAAGCATAGCTAGTGTTCTCAGACTTCCGTCCTCACTCTCCTGGACCACACGCCCTCCATTTTGGGATTTCCGATGACACAGTGCTGCACTCTGCCTGCCCTCTAGAAGAAAAACGTTGCCCTATGGGTCTACCCAGAAACCTCAAATGAGGATAAACCTGCATGCCACTCAACTGTACACCAATTATATAGTCTAGCCTGTGCACTAATGCCCTGTCTGACACAAACTAAGGCCAAATTCCCAACCGACACCCAGACAGCTTGCCGTACACTGAGAACATCTGAACCGCCATGGCCTTAGGTTGCCATGTCTTTCCAACCTGGTTTTCAGGCTACAGAAACCTAGACCTTATCTCTACTCATTTCCCATGGGTGAACGTGATGCAGAAATCATAACTCCTCCTTCCCCCCGCCAGAATCTTGTGGTTGGCATCTTATCCAAAGTTCAGTGTAGAACCCCTGTAGGGCCTACAGGAGTAGTAGTAGGGCCCCTGAGGGTAGTGTAGGGTCCCTGAGGCCCTGCCCATGCTTAAGAGCTGCGGTGGGCACAAACACACATTGGGACCCTCAGTTTGAGCCCTGTCCTCAAGTAAAGCCTCTCAGTGGCTGGACCATGAGCCCGCATATGAGGCCTGCCATGCCCCAAGTCACCCAATCTTAACCAGATGTAGAGACATCTAGTCACCCCGACTCAGGGCTCTGCTCTGGAATCCCTCTTTGGTGGGACATTTGAGGTAAGTAAACACAGAAAGGATTCCTCCCACCCACAGAATGACCCCAATCACTTGAGATCAGGCCATCCCCAGAGAGAAAGAATCCTCCATGGCCCATGAGGCCAGCCCGACATTCCACGGCCACTATTGACACAAAATCCAGAGACATAAACCTCACCCTTAGGTCATAGCCCAAACAATACTCCTCATAGTCTGTAGATCGGGCCTGCCATACCTACGTCCCCAAACCGTGTTTTCAGACTTCTATCCTGACATCCCTGTCCCACACACCCTCCAGGCTGAGGCCCCTGGAGCCACACCTCAGGACTGTGCCTGCCCTCTCCAAGGAAATTCTTCCCATTCCATTGGCCACAGCCCTACAGATTAGGAGAAACCTCCAAAGTCCCAGAGGCCATTCCAATAGTGTAGACCACCCAGTACAAAGAGGGGTGATCTGTCACAAGCTGAGCAACGACCTCAACTCACCCGTAGACAGATATCCCAAGAGAAAGGTATTAAACTGGACAGGCCCCTAGAACGTAATTGGTTCCATTGCTTTTGTTTCTAAGCATCTCTCCTCAGAGGCCTGTTTTCCAATACCAGCATATGGGGGATTCCAGAGATACCAATCAGAACAAATCTTGTCTCCACATCGGAAACTTATCCTTTGGAGCTCTGTAAAAACTTCCAGTTAGGAGAAACCTTCAGGTAACCGGAGCCACCGCCCTATTCCAAGGTCTCCATGGACACAAACCCGCATTATGACCATTCGGCAGGAGAGTACATTTCAACTCAGCCTCGTTGATTACTCCCCAAGAGCCAGAATATGAAACCTGCCTTGTCGCTAGGAGACAACTTGAATGAAAAGCAGACTCTCTAAGCATCCATCGTTGGAATCCTGCTCTGGCGCCGTTCCATATGGGATATCCTGGGAGCCTTCCAGCAGGTCTTGACTGTCCCGCAGAAGGAATCCTTGCAGATTGGAGCTTCTCACAACTCCTATCGTGGGAAAACCTACATGGCCTCATGAGATGCTCCCCTTTATAAAGGGGCCATCATGGACAGAAACTCCAACCTGAGCCAACATCTGATCCATTGCTTTGGTTTCTAGGTATCTCTCCTCAGAGGCCTGGTTTTCAATATCAGAATATGGGGGTTTCCTAAGGAAACAATCAGAACAGATCTCATCTCCACATGAGAAACTTGCTCTTTGGAGCTGTGTCAATACCTCAGGTTAGGAGGATCCTTCAGGGCGCTGGCACCATGGCCCAATTCCAAGGTCTCCAAGGACACAAACTTACATTATGATCCATCCTCAGGAGAGTCCATTTCAAATCAGCCCCCTCGGCTGCTCACCCAGAGCCAGCAGATCAAACCTGCCTTGTCACTAGGAGACAGTTGGAATGCGAGGTGGGCTGCCCAGGCATCCATCCTTAGACCCCTGCTCTGGAGAATTTCTTTATGGGACGTCTTGAATCCAACCAACCTGTCTTGACTGTCTCGCAGAATGAATCCTTGTGGTTTGAAGCATCACACAATCCCACTGTGAGAAAACCTCCATTTTTTCATGATGCCCCACACTTTCATAAATGGGCCATCATGGACAGAAACTCCATCCTAAGCCAAAGTCTGATCCGCGCCCTGAATTCAGAAGCACGAGATCTCGATTCATTCAGCACTTGAGAGTGTGCCTGCTGTGCCCTCGCCCCGAACCCTAAGCCTAACTTGTGTTCTCAGACTTCCGTCTTCACAATCCTGGCCACACCCCTCCAGTTTGGCAATTCTGGAGACACAATGCAGCACTCTGCCTGCCCTCCAGAAGAAAAATATTGCCCTATAGGGCTAACCAGAAACGCCAAATGAGTAACAACCTGCATGCCACTCGACCATACCCCAATTATACAATCTAGCCTGTGCACTAAAGCCCTGTCTGACACAGCCTGAAGGCAGACCTCCAGTCCAACACCCAGACAGCTGGCCATACACCGAGCATATCAAACCCACAATGGCTTCCGGCCATCATCTCTACCCAACCTCAGTTTTCACCTTCAGAACCTAGACCTTATCTCCACTCACTGCTCAGGAGTGAACGTGATACAAGAATCAGAACTTCTCCTTCGCCATGGCAAGAAACCTTGTGGTTGGCATGTTGTCCAACGTTCATTGTAGGAGAAAGCAGCATGGACTATGAGGCCCCACCTATCCCTGAGGGCTACAATGTGCACAAACACACATTGTGACCCTCAGCGTGAGCCCTATCCTCATGTAAAGCCTCTTAGTGCCTGGAACAACAGCCCACATATGGGGATAGCCAAACCCCTAGTCCCCCAATCTCAACCAGAGTTAGAGATGTCTAGTCACCCCTACTCAGGGCCTTGCTCTGGAATCCCTCTTTGGTGGGACAACTGAGGTAAAAAAAAAAAATACAGAAAGGACTCTTCCCATCCACAGAATGATCCCAACAACTTGGGATCAGGCCAAATCACCAGAGAAAGACTTGTCCATGGCCCTTGAGGACACCCCGACATTCCACGGCCACCGTAGGCACAAAATCCAGAGACAAAAGCCTGAGCAAACGCCACATACTCGCCCTTTGTTCATAAGCCGGAAAATTCTCACGGTCTGTAGATCGAGCCTTCATACATACATCCCCAAACCTAAGCTGAGTTTGTGTTTTCAGACTTCTGTCCCCACAGTCCTGGCCCACACACCATCCAAGCTGGGGGACCTGGAGCCACAACTGAGGACTGTGGCTTCCCTCTCCAGGGGAATTCTGCCATTTCCATTGGCCACAACCCTATAGATTAGGAGTAACACCCAAACTCCCCGAGGCCATCCCAATAGTGTTGGCTGCCCAGGACAAACAGGGATGATCTTTCACAAGTTAGGAAACTACCTCCACTCAAACGCAGAGACGGATATCCCCATAGAATAAGATTGAACTGGACAGGCACTTAGGCCCTAATCAGATCCATTGCTTTTGTTTCCAGGCATCTCTCCTCAGAGGCCTGGTTACCTATACCAGGATATGGGGGATTACTGAGGCACTCATAGAAAAATCTCGTCTCCACATAGGAAATGTACTCTTTGGAGCTCTATAAAAACCTCTGTTTAGGAGAATCTTTCAGGGCCCTGTATCAAGCGCCCCATTCCAAGGTCTCCATGGACTTAAACCCACATTATGATCTATCCTCGGTAGAGTCCATGTCAAATCATCACCCTTGGTTTCTCCCCCAGGGCCTGCAGATCAATCCTGCCTTGTTGCTAGGAGACAACTAGAATGAGAGGAGGGCGGCCCAGGCATCCATCCTTAGAACCCTACTCTGGAGTCGTTCCATATGGGACATCCTAGATACATCCAACAGGTCTCAAGTGTCCCACAGAAGGAATCTTTGCAGTCTGGTGCATCTCACAACTCCCATTGTGGGAAAATCTTCATGGCCTCTTGAGACGTTCCACTTTATAAAGGGGCCATCATGGACAGAAACTCCAACCTGAGCAAACGTCTGATATTCGCCCTGGCTTCAGGTGCATGAGATCTTGATTCAGCTCTGCAGAGTGTGCCTTCTGTGCCCTCACCCCAAAAACTAAGCCTAGCTTGTGTTCTCAGACTACCGTCCTCACACCCCTGGCCCACAAGCCCTACAGTTTGGCAATACTGGGGCCACAATGCAGCACTCTGCCTGCCCTCCAGAAGAAAAACGTTGCCTTATGGAGCTACCTAGACACCCGAATGAGGATCAACTGAACGCCACTCGACTGCACCCCACATATACAGTCTACCCTGTCTAATGCCCTGTCTGACACAGCATGAGCCCACACCTCCAGACCTACGCTCAACAGCTAGCCACACACTGAGCTCATTGTACCCATCAGGTCCTTAGGTCTTCATCTCTTCCCAACCTCGGTTTTCGGGTTTCAGAACCTAGACCTAAACTCAAATCACTGTCCAGGGGTGAACGTGATGCAGAAATCACAACTCTTCCTTCGCCATGGCCCGAAACCTTGTGGTTGGCATATTCTCCAACGTTCAGTGTAGGAGAATCCAGCGTGGCCCATGAGGCCCTTCCCATGCTTGAGGGCCTTGTTGGGCACAAATAGGCATTGTGACCCTCAGCATGAGCCCTGTCCTCAAGGATTACCTCTCAGTGTCTGAATCAAGAGCCCACATATTGGACTTGCCATGCCCCTAGGCCCCCAAACTTAAACAGAGGTGGGGTTATCCAGTTGTCCCTCCCAAGGACTCTGCTCTGGAATCGCTCTTTTATTGGCACACATGAGGTACATAAAATAAAATAAAAAACAGAAAGGACTCCTCCCATCCCACAGAATGTACCCAAACTCTTGGGATTGGGTCAAATCCTCAGAGAAGGAAAGCCATCCACAACCCATGAGGCCACGCCAGCATTCGACCCACATTTTTGACACAAATCCAGAGACAAAACCTGAGCAAGCACCTCAAACTCACCCTTTTTCATATCCCGAAGTGTTATCATGGTCTGTAGATTGGGCGTGCCATACCTATGCCCCCAATCCTAAGAGGCGTTTGTGTTTTCAGAATTATGTGCCTGCCCTCTCCAGGGGATTTCTGCCCATTCCATTGGCCACAACCCTATAGATTAGGAGAAACTCCAAAGTCCCGAGGCCATTCCCAATATTATAGGCTGCCCAGGACAAACAGGGGCGATCTGACACAAGCAGAGTAACTACCACCCCTCAGATCCATAGACACGTATCCCCTGGAAAGAGATTGAACCGGACAGGCACCTAGGCCCTAATCATATCCATTGCTTTTGTTTCCAGGCATCTCTCCTCAGAGGCCTGGTTTCCAATACCAGCATATGGGAGATTTCTTAGGCACTCATTAAAACAATTCTCTTCTCTACATAGGAAACGTACTCTTTAGAGCTCCATCAAAACCTCCGGTTATGAACATTCCTCAAGGCCCCGGATCAAGCACCCCATTCCAAGGTCTCCATGGACACAAATGCACGTTATGACCCATCCTCAACTCACCCATTTCAACACACCCGCCTCGGTTACACCCCTTGATCCAGCAGATCGAACTTGCCTTGGCGTTATGAGACACCTGGAATGGGAGGCAGGCTGCCCAGGCATCCATCCTTAGAACCCTGCTCTGGATAACTTCCTTATGGGATGTCCTGGAGCCATCCAGCAGGTCTCGACTGTCCCACGGAAGGAATCATTGCGGTTTGGAGCATCTCACAATTCCCATCGTGGGAAAATCTCCATGGCCTCGTGACACCCTCCCCTTCAGGAAGGGGCCGTCATGGACAGAAACTCCAACCTGAGCCAACGTCTGATGCTAGCTCTGTCTTCAGGTACACGGGATCTCGAATCATCTCTGCAGAGGGTTCCTGCCGTCCCCTCACCCCGAAATCTAAGTCTGGCTTGTGTTCTCAGAATTTTTTCCTCACACTCCTGGCCCACAAACCTTCCAGTTTGGGAATTCTGGAGCCACTATGTGGCACTGTGTCTTCCTTCCAGAAGAAAAACGTTGCCCTCTGGGGCTACCCAGTAACCACAAATGAGTACCAACCTGCACGAAATTCGACTGCACCCCAATGATACAGTCTAACCTGGGCACTAATTCCCTGTCTGCCACAGCCTGAGCCTGCATCTCCCAACCCACACTCAAAAGTTGG